>NC_056740.1:233340780-233613280 GCF_019279795.1 Protopterus annectens | reverse complement strand
AGCTCCAAGTTACATGAAAATCATTACATGAATTTGTAAGAAACAATTACTTATAAAGCAAGTGAAATAATATAGAAAACTATCTAAAGAGCACATATGTTGTAAAAAGGCACAATACAATAACAATGGAACATTAGCACGTAGGAAAATTATACAGTTAGAAATATTTAACAATACAGCTCAAATTAAACAGTTAGAAATATTTAACAATACAGCTCAATTTTTTTTTAGGGGGGTAGGAAAAGGGAAAGGTAAGTGTAGTGGGAAGGTAGAATTAGAGAGTTCAACTTAAAGGTAGGATAGATATAGTTAGAATCTTATAGCTAGGTAGTGGGAATATGTAGATTATAGCTGGCATACATTTAATGGTAGTATTAAAAGTAGAAAGTGACAGAGAAAAGAAAATGTGTTAAGATGGTTGTATTGATGTGTGGACTATGATACTAAAGATTAGGGATAACTCATATGGTGTAACAGTATGACATATACAAAAGTATATTTGCTATGTGAAACAGTTTTGCTAGATTAAGGAGGCTCTGGATATGTGTTGCATGTGCAGCTGGGGTTACCAGTGAAATGTTGTTTTAGTTTTCTTTTAAAGGAGATTATGTTGTCTAATTCTGTAACTGATGATGGGAGGAAGTTCCACAGCTTAGTTATGCAATGAGAATAGAGGCAGCTACCTGCTCTTTTACTAGGTTTTGATACTTTAAGTAAGTGTTTGTTGTTAGAGCATAGATTTTTGGATGGGGCATAAGGTTCAATGTTATTTTCAGGGAAGAGCAAAACTCGAGTTTATAAATGAGTTTATGGGCAAAGGTAAGTTGTGTGTAATGTAGATAATGTGCAAATTCTAGCCAGTTTAATTCTCTAGTGGCCTGGGAATGGTGGGTGCAATTTGGTTGGGCTGATGCGATTGTGCAATCTTATAATAACAGGACTGTAGTTTGTATTGCAAAGAGTTGTGGAGATTGGTGAAGATAGGAGACCCATAGAGTAAGGTTGGAAAGAGAAGAATTTTTGAAAGTTTTATTCAGATGGATTTGTCTAAGTATTGTTTGTTTCTGTAAAGTTTGCCTAATTTGAAGTGTCTTTTTTATTGCATTATTAATATGCAAGTCAAAGCTAAGTTTGCTGTCAATAGTAATTCCAAGCACAGGAACCAGAGATTTTTGTGTTGCTGTTTGTTGTATTTTACAAGACAGATTGGTTTACTGCTGTTTATTTTATTTCTTTTGAATATTGTTTGAAAAAGATTTTTGCTGCTATCCAATATCTGGTGACAATCATTAAGTTGCTATTTTGCTGCTACTTGCTCAACTAAGTACTGTCAGTCAATAAACGGAATTATATCCATTATTCAGGAGTGCAGAGTTTTCTGGTTCCTGTGGTTCATTTTTGCTTTATTCGTGAGTGGTTTATATAGTAATTCCAAGCAGTTTGGCTTGATTTACTAACTCTATTTGGGTTTAGTTTATGGAGAATATAGTAAAGTTTGTGGGAACAGGTTTAGATGCAAAGATGAGTAGTTTAGATTTATTAGAGTTAAGTAATAGCTGTGATTGGTTTAGCCAGATTTCTATGGATGTAAAGACTTTTTGTGTTAACGTTTGGAGGTCAGAGAAGTTCTTGGAGGTACAGATTATGGTTGAATCATCTGCATATTGTATGATAGTACAGTCAGAGGGAACTTTATGTAGGTCATTTATAAAAATGTTGAATAGTAGGGACCCTAAGATTGAGCCATGGGGCACTCTTATGTTATTTGGAAGAAAGCTAGAGAGGTTATTCTGCCATTGTATGGATTGTTGTCTGTTTTCCAAGTAACTAGTGAACCAGGTTAGGGTGACATCAGAGCATCCAAGTGATTGCAGTCGCTGGATACGTTTAATATGGGAGACTGTGTTGAATGCTTTTGAGAGATCCAGTAACAGAACTGATGTAAGTAGGTTACTATCTAGGGCATTATAGATGAAATTTATGGAGACTAGGGCAGTACTAGTACTGTGGGATGGGCAAAAACCATGTTGTGAAGGGGATAGTAGGTTGTTGCTGGTTAGATATTCAACCAGTTGTTTGTGGATGCATTTTTCTATTATTTTAGACAGAGAGGACAGTATGGAAATGGGTCTAAAATTACATAGGTCATAAGGGTTTCCACCTTTATGAAGTGGCGTGATTACTGATTTTTTCCAGAGCTGAGAGACTGTGTGTTCTGCAAGTGATCGGTTTATAAGGATAATTACTGGGAAACCTATTGCCTTAGCACTGATTTTGAGGTATTCTGGGGGGAGATTATCAGCGGATAAGGAGCCTGGTTTCAATTTGCCAAGTAATGTTTGTATTTGAGAGCTTGCTACACGTTGGAAGTTAAAAGATGCTATGGAGCTGATATTGCTTTGAGGTATAATGGATGGGTTAATGGGGGTTGGAGTATTGCCTGCATTTACTAATGTAAGGATAATATCAATAAAGTTTTTATTAAATATTTCAGCAATTTCAACTGGGCTTTTGTCTGGAAATGGAGATGGGTTTTGGGTGCTGCCAGGATTTAGTAATGAGTTGACAGATTTCCAGAAAAGTCTGGGATTATTACTGTGGGTGTTTATTTGTTGAGAGAAGTAAGTCTTTTTGTCCTGATTAATGGCCTGTTTTGCTTTGTTTTTAAGTATTTTGAAGGTGGTTTCGCTGGGTGGGGTCTTATCTTTTCTCCATTTGTGCCATGCTCGGTCTCTGTTAATCAGTAGCTGTTTGGTTGACTAGATAGCCAAGGAGCATGGTTATGTTTAACTCTCTTTTTTCTTATGGGGGCTATGGAGTCAAGGGTATCTAGAAGGACAGTACTGAAGTAATGTACTGCTTCATCTAAGGGAAGATATTTCAATGGGTTCCAGTTTAGTGTTTGCAATAGGTTGCAAAAGTGAGACTGGCTAAAATTGGCTAGATTTCTGATATATTTGTATGAATGAATAATTGGGGTGGAGGCTGATAGTCTGTGTATCAGAGCTGGTAAGTTGTCACTTAGGGTATTGGGAAGTGTGCTGGGATTGGAGTAGTATTGTGGGTGGGATACTAATATCCAGTCTAAGGTGGATTCAGGGTGATTGTTGTGTATATTGGGGTTTGTATAAGTTGTGTAAATTTGAATAGATTGATGGAGTTTGTGGAGTTGTTAATTTAAGTCAATTTATATGTGTCACAGAGGATGATAATTTCATTTGAGATGTAGTGGTTAGACCATGATAGGAAGTCTTCCAGTGTTGGGATATTGGGACATGGAGGAATATAGATGGTGGCAATAGACCTTTGTTTATGGTTGTTGAAAAATAGTGATGCTAATAGGATTTGCATATTATTGAAGGTGGGAACTGTTTTTGGGTGGGGTATTATATTTAAGTGGTTATGGTATATTAATGCTAGGCCTCCCCCTTTCTTATGAAGTCTATCTTTTCATAATATCTGATATCCAGGGGGAAGTATTTCTGAGTCTGATATCTGGGGTTTGAGCCAGGTTTCTGTTAGAGCAACTATATCAGGTGTATACTGTGTAAGCCATGCATGGAAGTCAGATACTTTGTTGCAGATACTACGGATGTTTAATGTCGCAATGCAAAGGTCTTTTGGTGTTTTCACTGAGAGTGATGTAGAGTTGTTACTATGTTGGGTGGGAGACGGTCCAGGGTTTGGATGAATATCTCCACTTTGGCATAATAATGTGAAGACAGTGGTTTGGATTGTGGATGGAATGTAGTTAAGTATGGAGTATGTGTGTGAGATGTATAATTGTTTGATTTTAAGTATATTAAAATGCAGTTTGGTCTAGAAAGTGGTGGTGTCTCTGTGATTGAAGAGTGATGGTGAAATATCAGAGTAACTATTTTGGGATAAGTTATGTTATATGTATGCTATAGTTTTTGTTGGGGTTAGTTGGTGTAGTGTGGTGTTGTGAGAAGTGAGGTGGTAGAGAGTAAGTAGGTTAAAGAAGATTAGGGATGTTACTAACAGAGTTAGAATGTGCATGATGTGAGATGTAGGAGGGTTTTAGTTGTTTTGGGTGTGGGAGGTGATGAACTCAGGGGGGGCTTAGAGCCTATGAGGAGGTTGGAAGGAGTGGCCTATGATGTATAAAACTAGAGATAGTGGGGTGGGAGGGAACTGGGGGCAGGGTAGGGGAATGGAGTGAGTGGATCAAATGGAGCAGACTCACCACACCCCTGCAGGGGTGAGATTGAAAAAACTTATCAGTGGAGGACTAAGGAAAGGTATGTGGAATCAAGAATTTAACTTTATTGAGTGAGGTTATCAATGATACACTTATGGGAGTGACTGTGCAACAAACCTAATTAATAGGTTTGGGTAGGTATTGTAATAAGTTTGCAGCAATTATTTAACTGGGATAAATAAGTTACTGTAAAATATTAGTAGGCTGAAATATAGGCAGGTAGCACCATGTAGTGATGACTAAGAAGAATTTACTTTAACCAGATACTGACTGGAGCTTACGTTGGGGTCAATTTTGGGAGCCCTAAGTGTCGTGCACACTTTATAATTAGAGAGAGAGAAAAAAAACTCTAATCTCTAATTATGTATAGAACAACAGTATTCACCTATGTGAAAAGCTTTAAATGGTAGCCTTGTTGTTTGTTTTCTTTTAGTGAGAGAGGTCAAAATTTATTTTTGTTTATGTCATGGAAGGGGGTGGATCTTCAAGGAGAAAATGCCCTGTAATTACCTAGAAAAGACAAAAACAGTAAGGTTATGAGCAGGGAAGAGGTAGTACAGTAAGAGGTACAGAGAATACATAAGACAGATACCCAGTACAAGGAAATGGTATTCAAGCAGAAATAATACTTAACTTAGTATTTAAGCAGAAATAATACTTAACAGAATGAAGTCATATTTTAAAGTATATATAGGTTCAGATTGCACCCAAGCAATACAATCCAGTAAGCATTAATCATGGTTACACAAGCAAAGCATATGGTAGCAATGCACAGTTTAAATAATAAACAAACCACGGATGCCATTGCCATTCCTATGAAGCCCTTGTACTAGCTTAGGACTCACAAAGTGCATCTATCTTAATAGACACAGTATTAGCAGAAAAGCAAACCAATAGCTCAATTCTATGCAATGTTATCAAGCTGCATGTAAAAAATGTGAGTTTTGAACTGACTCTGCATCTATAGCAACAGAAATATTAGTTTGCAGCAAACACAATAATATTAAAAAAGCACATTTTACATAGCGTTGCAATTGTTGCACAAATACAGTTTGTGAGGGTAGATGCACTTCATGCACATGACACATAGCTCACAACACCAGTGTGCCACCCAACAACAGCCCCTAGGGCAAGACAATGTACCCAACACTTTAGTCATAGGTGACTTTATAGTCAGGCTCGCTGATGTCCCACTCACCAGGTTGAACAAGGAGAAAATTACAGTCAGCTGCCTGTCGGGTACCAGGATCCGCCACATAATGCATGCACTCAAGTCACTCCACAACAAGTATAAATACGACTCTGTCACTGTCCATGTTGGAGTGAATGACTTGAGACATACCTCCCTGGACTACATGAAAAGAGACATGGAAGAGCTCTCGGATTATGTGTACCAGGCAGGTATGACCCTAGCCCTGAGTAGCATCCTGCCTTTGCCCAGAATGATACCTCAGTATAAGGACAAAATGATTGACTCAACAGTTGGCTAAGCTTCTGTTGTCATTCAAAGGGGATCCAATATCTGTCTGCCTGGGAAGACATGATCGACAAACCACAATGCTTTGCCAGAGATGGTCTGCACCTGTCACCCCTGGGACTCAGGTTACTGGCTAAAGCTCTTGCCACCCCTATAGTGCTTTTTTAGGCAAGGTTCAAAGGACAAAACAACCACCATAACAGATACAAGAATGCAAAATCTGAAGGTAATGCTACTCAATGCTAGAAGTTTAAACCTCAAAATGCACTCTCTTGAGGCACTCCTAAAAATGGAGAACATCGATATCTGTGCAGTAACTGAGACCTGGTTTAAGGCTCCAGAGAGCACCCCTGCAATACCAGCCTACAACTCTTACCACACTTTTCGGCCACCAAACCAAGACTGAAACATTAAAGGTGGAGGAGTGTCCATATTCACCAAGGATATTCACACCTCCAGGCTAGTTGCCCAACACAATGTATTTGAAATTCTCCAGGTGCAACTAAAACTAGGTAAGACTGCAATCCAAATTGTAGCTTGCTACAGATCCCCCACCATGCCCCAAGATTCTCACTACACCTTTCTAAACATACTGGAAAATATTAAGATACAACCAAACACCCTAATACTGGGTGATTTCAACTACCCTGCCATTAACTGGGAAAACTACTTGGGTGCTAACACCTTTTCCCAATGGTTCTTGGAATTCAAAAATTCCAGTGCCCTAGATCAGCTAATCCATTGTCCCACCAGGGGCTCCAGTATCCTAGACCTGGTCATTACCAACATGGGAGATAGATGCTCCACACCAGTGGTCATCCCCTCATTTGTCAGGTCTGACCATAAGCAAATCACCCTTGACATCCACATCCAACCCCCACCCCCAGTAAGGAAACCTCCTTAAAAACTTCTCCAAAGCCAACTTCATGCTATTCAAGTCAGAAGTGACAAACTTCATGACACCCATGCAGATGGGATCTCAAAGTTTGACTGCCAAATCCTACACTAAGGCACTGTGCGAGCACATCCACTTGTGCATGAATCATGCCATGCCAAATAGAACCAAGACGCTCTCCTCCAAAAAAAGGAAGCCAATCTGGTGGTCCCCTGCCATAAACAAACTATACAACAGAAGGAAGAAACTGTTGCAGAAAAGAGGAAAATCCCAAGATGCAAAAAACTCCCTTACCAGCCTCAGTAAGAAGCTGAGATCCCTCATAAAATCCTCCAAAGCTAGTTACGAAAATAAAATTGCCAAAAATTCCAAAGACAACCACAAGACATTCTATAGTTATGTCAAGAATCTAAATAGCAATGCTCAGATCTGCTCTGAGCTACAACAGAATGGCATTAAATATACTGATCCCAAGGATATTGCCAATATCCTGGCAGATTGATTTAGTGCCAACTTCACCCCCCACCCCCCTAAAGGGCCCATCTCAATACCAAAAGATTGCCAAATTCTGGTAATCACAGCCACACAGGTAGAAACTGCACTCTCCAAAGCTAAGAATACAGCATTCATGGGACCAGATGACATCCCGGGCTGTGTACTACATGAACTACAAAATGAACTGGCACCTCACCTAAGTGTCATGTGTAATCATAGCCTCTCCTCAGGCTTTGTGCCCACTGTGTGGTGCACAGCTACAGTTATCCCACTCCACAAGGGGTGATCCACCTTGGATCCCGGGAACTACCGTCCCATCAGTCGGATGAGCCTGATCTGCAAGGGCATGGAACGCATTATCATGGAACTTATAAACAAAGACATTGGCAACCTGGATCCCACCCAGTTTGTATTCGTGAAGGGCCGATCTTGTCTCCTGCACCTGATTGACTTCTTCAAATCAGTCTCCAGAGCTGTGGACAAAGGTAAGGCAGTCCACACAGCCTATCTGAACTTTGCCAAGGCCTTCAACACCATCCCCCACTCTGGAATCATAGATAAACTTACCAAGCTGGGCATAAATCCCTATGTCACTCGATGGGTTGCCAACTGGTTTACTGACAGAACCCAGACTGTAAAAGTAGCCGACTCCAAATTCAGCACCGACAAGTGACAAGTGGAGTACCTCAGGGTTCAGTCCTGGGACCGCTCTTGTTTGGCATCTACTTCTCTGAAGTACAGGCCAACACTAAGGGGACTCTGGCTAACAAAGTTTGCAGATGACTGCAAACTCGGAGCCATTATTGAATCACCAAATTATGTGGATATTCTACAAAAGGGCCTTACAGAAACAAATGCTTGGTGCCAGAGCCATGGACTCAGGCTTAATGCCAAGAAATGTATAGTTATCCCCTTTGGGAAAAACCATGTACCCATGAATTACCACATAGGTGCCAGTACACTAAACACCGAAAGTGTGATGAGAAACTCAGGGACACAGGTGGACAGTGGTCTCACTTTCGATAACCACATCGCCACAATAGTCAGGAAATCCTTCTATGTGGCACACCTCATCACTAAGGGCTTTTCATCCAGAAAAAAGGAGGTCATTGTCCCACTGTACTCATCCCTCATTAGTCCCATTATAGAGTACAATGCCCCATTTGGTATGTACCTCACAAGACATTTGCAACAGCTGGAAAGGCTGCAGAATTACCTCACTAAAAGAATCACAGGCCTAAAGCAGATGTCCTATGTTGACCATCTAAAAAACTCCAGCTATGCTCTGTGGCATATCGTCTACTCAGAGGCGATCTCTGCTTAACATACAAGGCCATGTCAAACCCTGAGCTGTTGGACATGCTCCACTTAAAGAAATCCCAATCCCTCAGAGCCACACGCTTCAGGGATCTAAACCTTGTCATCACAATGAACAAAACATGCTGGAGGGATAGGTTCCTGACCCAGAGACTCCCCATACTCTGGAATAGACTGCCCATACATGTCAAGCAGAGTACCTCCTTGGCTCTCTTCAAAAGGAACCTTGACGATTGGATGGAAGATAGGAAATTCACCCCGGGGATCATGTCAGTCGCCCTGCTAGACAGGGGTCCAGGGAAGTAAATATTGTAGGAAGAAATATCCAGGGAATTGTTATGGCTAAGCTTGTATAGGCCCTAGGGCCGATAGCCTAGTACCAACCTACGAATCTATGAACCTACATATTAAAGTGAGATAAAGTGATATGCCAAATCAATGACAGTTGAGAAGTATCACATACACACACACACATACACGCACACACGCACACTCACACACACACACACACACACAGTCAATCTTTTAACACAGGAATCAGAAAAAAAGACACACACAGAAAAAAAAGTATGAAACTCTTAACTTTTCGTATTACTGGCTACCTATAACTGTCATTGATTTACCAGAAAAATCAAACTTTTTACAAGGGGGACATAGCAAAGTTTTAAAGTATACTTTCAGACATTCTGAAAATCACAGCCACAATAGTACTTGCTTCTCTCAATGTTTCTAATCAGAGGCAGAATACAACTTCCCACTCCCTGTGCTGCTTTACTGTTTGTAAATGCTGTAGCAAAGGAATGAAGGGGGAGGAGTCAAACAGATGGAAAAGCAGTACAGACATCTGTTAACCTGACTGGATAGTGAGAGCTGTAAATGGATGTCTGTGTTGAAAGAATGAAGGTGCTCCTCTGAAACAGCACTCATGGCTAAGCTACTTGGGTGAGAAGAAGTGGTTAGACGAAATTTACAAAAACTCTATATAATTACGTTGGACACTAGGAACAATGTTTATTTCTGTGAGCTGGATCAACCAGATAATCACCTGTGCTGTTGACACTGCAGTGTCCAGAGAAACAGATTTGTTAAGACAACCAGATAAGTAGCTCAATAATAATGTGGTTTAAATGCTGTAAGGAGCTTATTTTTCCCATGGGAGTGTATTTTTTTCAGTGTTACTCTACATACTAAAAAGCAGGGTGCCTATCAACCCAGCTTTTGTATGTTTAGAATAAGCATAATTACTTATTTTTTTTTTATTTTTGCTCTTTTAATGATCGTGCAGTAGGTGCCATACATTGGAGAGGAAAGAAGGGCTTAGCACTGTAGGTGCCATGCAGTTCTTCTCACAAATAGCACTATAGGCAGGGCTGGTATTTGGCAACTGGTGCCCTAGGCAAAAGGGGTCCACAGTGCCCCCCCCACATCACCCAGTGCCCTCATCCTGGTCTACCTAGACCATCCAGATTACTTTGTTCTTCCTTTTTCTCACAGTTTGTCTTACTCTTCAGTTTTTCTTGTATTCATTCAACATATTTTAATAAACCATTTCTTTACTACAAAAAAAAAGCATGTAAGTACTGGAAAAGCACCCCTGAGTTAGCCTATGCCTAAGGCCAGCTGTGACTATAGGTGTTAATAAGTTAAAACATTGCAGAAAATAGGTTCACACTGAAAGTCCATGGACTGTAATCCTAGGCTTTAAAACTGTTTGTAAAAACTACAGCAAAAACCTAGGTGAGCTAGAGTTTTCACTGTGTGATACCTTAAACTTCCTGTAATAGAGGCCCATGGGATATATGCAATCGACCCCCTTAAGGACATCAAGTGTTTCAGTTGCATGGCTTCTGAAAGTCCATGACTTTTTCACTTTTTCTTTTAGGTATTTGTGGATACAGTCAGGCCAATAAAGCTTCTTGTAGTTTTTATTACTTTGTCTGTGTGACATTTTCACTTTTTGGTTTGGACTTTGAAAACTGTGGGAATTTAAGTGCAGATAGGGGATACATATTAATTCATGGATTGTGGTATCAGAAAATTTCCCCTTCTCTGAAATGTGACAGTCTCATAATGTATATAAATAGCAGTAGTGTTTGGGGAGCACGTGGTAAGCCCTACTTCCTGTAAAAATGATGTAAAAGAGTTAACAACTTTTATTTCTTAAAATTAGAGTTTATTAAATATATTTCACTGTTTAACTGGGTGGCGAGAAGAATGCAAGTTTTATTATAGATGTCATTTTCTCAATGAGATTTGCTGCTGCCCATCTTGGTCACACTTAATCTGTATAATCACGGAAAATGAAATTAGATGAAGCACATGAAATAGTCTGATAAACAGAAGGTCCTAAATAGATCTCACACTCCAGAAATTACCTACAAGTGTAGCAGTCCCTGCCTAGAGCAACAAGCACAAGTCATACACACCAGGTTTATATGCAAAAATAAGAGATTACACAGGGTTTCTGGTCAGATAATTAGCAGATTACAAGGATCAAAGCCAATGAAATATGTGCTACAGAGCAGCAGAAAAAGGTTATCAAAAGGGACAAAAAGCTATCAGAATAAATACACCATATACAGCCAAATGCAGATGAAGTGCTGATATTGTGACCAATTTATTCCCCTATCATTAATGACTCAACAATCAGAAGAAAGGCTGGAACTGACTTGCCTAACAATTAAGGCCTATGTGCCATTTCTCCAAGTAGATAACTCATTTGTAATGGAAAATCTTGTTTCATTAAGTCCCCTTATAAGAACACATTGTTTCTGATGCCAAATCCTGTTGTATTAAATCCCCTTTCAAGAACTCAGTGTTTCTTATAGCAAATCCTGGTTTATGAAGTCCCTTTCCACTTTGCAAGCCAGTCAGTGGTGTTACTTATTATGAAGTTATTTACTAAATTGTCTGCATTTCACACTTGAGAATAACTTTTGTTGTCATTGTACAACTTTCTGATTGTAAAAGCAGCCTGCCTAGAGGTGTCAAGTACATCTATTATGACCATTAGTGGGTTATTAACTTAATATTCTGCAATTTGCCCCTCAAATGAAGAAATCAAATGAAGGAATCAAATAAATAAAAGTAGTCTGTCTATTGTAACAGGAAATTATGTCATCATTAATTCAAGATTAATGCATTGCTTCATCTAATAAAATATATATTTACCAATTCTGACTTCAAAATAATATGTGCAGGCACGTGACTGGATCAAAATGAAAAATAGGTTTTGTACATTATGTAGTAGTATGCTAATTCTGTTTACATTACTTTGTTGTCCATCAAATGACAATATGGTGTGTTTGTTTCTATACACTTCCACATTAAAGCAGATTTAATAAGTACATGACTTGTGTAATACCAATGAAACAGATGTTTTTAATAGGTACCATTGTTAAGCATCTCCATATGGCAAACATAGTCAGAAGAAAATAAATGCACATTTGTGTATCAGAAGCAGCTGCTCAAGCAAAAGACTATATTGTGTGGATTTTTTTTTTCGTTATGTACTTATTCCAGTTTAAGACTAAAGCCAACACTTTGGCCAAGTTTAAAAGCAGTCAAAACTGCAGTACACCCCTCTGGCCACATAAACTCCATTCCCAAAACTCTGAACCATAAGATCATGCTTATAAGCACATTCCCAGAAACAAGAGGCTGCCTAAATGGACAGGCAGTTTAACCGAATTGTTGAGACAAGCAGTCTAGGATGGCAATAATGAATTATACTGATTAATCCATGACTGCCAATGCTTTGGCACAGAGGTTAAGATTGTTGACTTAGAGCCGAAGTAGGAATAGACAGGAGTAGTATTTGTATTATTTTTAATACAAAAATGTAACAAAACTTCAAGTAAATCAAGGAGGGTGTGGTGGAACCTAAAGTATGGCAGCTGTGTGACAGTGCCATGTTTAAATGATACAACTTGGCAAAGAGGTGCAGTCATAGCAGGAGGTTGTAGCCTTAGTTTTGTCCTCACCTTGAGGTGCACTGACCACAAAGGTGCATGGGGGGGGGTTATTGCCACCATACAAAAATAAAAGTGGAAAGTGATCACTTTATATTTTGATCAACTGAGTTTTCAGGGAATTAGCCCTTTATGAGCTCATTTGGAGTCATGTATAATATGTCAGAACCAATATACCAACAGGTAATTATCCTTTGGTTATTGATGTGCAACATGTTAGATGCAGTATACCAACAGGTAATTATCCTCAAGTTATTGATGTGTAATATGTTAGAAGCAATATACCAACAGGTAATTGTCCTCAGGTTATTGATGTGTAATATGTTAGATGCAATATACCAAAAGGTAATTATCCTCTGGTTATTGATGTGTAATATGTTAGAAGCAATATACCAGCAGGTAATTGTCCTCAGGTTATTGATGTGTAATATGTTAGATGCAATATACCAACAGGTAATTATCCTCAGGTTATTGATGTGTAATATGTTAGAAGCAATATACCAACAGGTAATTATCCTCAGGTTATTGATGTGTAATATGTTAGATGCAATATACCAACAGGTAATTATCCTCAGGTTATTGATGTCTAATATGTTAGAAGCACTATACCAACAGGTAATTGTCCTCAGGTTATTGCAGTGCTATTCGAAAGACAAATTTTCAACATGTTTCATTTACAACTGCTGTCAGAGTGTTGGGGGTATATTATGCATTGTGGCCTGAGGTTAAGCACCGGGTATGAGTAACTATGCCATTCAATAAAGGAAGACAGTAGGGTCCTTTTAATGCAATAGAAAAGGACAACTAGATAAATCATGCATACTAATATGTACTGTACATCTAACAACCACTCTGTACATTCAGTTAGAAATAAGCACTAGTTTTCTACAAAAAAGGAACACAGTATAATGCATAGTGTATTTTCACAACATGTTTTTGAGTTTCAGACTTTGTATCCATCAGAAAATGCATGCTGGCACAAATCCAGTTATTTTAGTAACATTCTATGCTTATAAGCACCATATTTAAAATCTGACCTTATTTTTGGGCCTTTGTACCCCCATTATTCTAGACTTTGTCTTGATTTCTTGCTCTGAGAGGTTAAGAGGTATGCTGTCAACTAAGATCACACTCCAGTGATGCATTTGGTTTGTGTAGATATCATTGTGATGACCGTGCCCTGGCCCAGTAATCAAGGAGCCTCAGTCCTCACCACTAACACCAGGGAGGTTGTCTCATAGAAGAGGAAAGGATAACTAATACACACATAAAGTACAGTTTCCCTTAAGTGCACACAGAGATCACAGTCAGTCTGGGGGTGGTTGCTCCCTTGCTCTCCAGGTCCTCAATAAGACTCCCCACTGGCACAGCTATAGGGTCCAGATCTCAGCTTAGCTGGCAAGCTAACCTCCAGTACCCTCTCTGTCCAACCAGTGCTTCGTGTCCCTGCCCAGGTAGCTGACACACCACACACACACACACACACACACACACACACACACACACACACACACACACACACACACACTTTGAGAAGAGGTTATACAACCACACAGACCCTCCTGAGAAAAAGACTGGCACAGGTTCTCCAGCTGTGCCCCTTTACCCAGGCTTCTTCTTCTTCTTTTGGCTGCTCCCATTAGGGGTTGCCACAGCAGATCAACTGTTTCCATTTCTTTCTGTCCTCTGCATCTTGCTCTGTCACACCAACCACCTGCATGTCCTCTCTCACCACATCCATAAACCTTATCTTAGGCCTCCCTCTTTTCCTGTTACCTGGCAGCTTTATCCTTAGCATCTTTTCCCAATATACTCTGCATCCCTCCTCAGCACATGTCCAAACCAATGTAATCTTGCCTCTCTGGCTATGTCTCCAAACCTTCCAACCTGGGCTGACCCTCTAATATACTTATTCCTAATCCTGTCCATCCTCGTCACACCCAGTGAAAATCTTAACATCTTCTACTCTGCCACATCAAGCTCTGACTCCTGCCTTTTTGTCAACGCCACTGTCTCCAACCCATATAACACAGCTGGTCTCACTACCCTCTTGCAGACCTTCCCTTTCACTCTTACTGGTACTCGTCTGTCACAAATCACTCCTGACACTCTTCTCCACCCACTCCATCCTGCCTGTACTCTTTTCTTCACCTCTCTTCCACACTCATCATTACTCTGAACTGTTGATCCCAAGTAATTAAACTCATCCACCTTCACCATTCCTCTATCCTCCATCTCATTCACACACATATATTCTGTCTTACTCCTGCTGACCTTCATTCCTCTTCTCTCTTGAGCATATCTCCACCTCTCCAGGGTCTCCTCCATCTGTTCCCTACTCTCACTACAGATCACACTGTCATCTGCAAACATCATAGTCCACGGGAAATCCTGTCTGATCTCGTCTATCAACCTGTCCATCACCATTACAAATAAGAAAGGGCTCAGAGCTGATTCTTGATGTAATGCCACCTCCACCTTAAACGCATCTGTCACTCCCACCGCAGACCTCACCGCTGTCACACTACCCTCGTACATATCCTGTACCACTCTTACATACTTCTCTGACACTCCCGACTTCCCCATACAATACCACAACTCCTCTCTAGGCACCCTGTCATATGCTTTCTCTAAATCCACAAAGACACAATGCAATTCCTTTTGACCTTCTCTGTACTTCTCCATCAACACTGTCAGAGCAAACATCGCCTGTGTAGTGCTCTTTCCTGGCATGAAACCATACTGCTGATCACTAATCATCACCTCCCTTCTTAACCTAGCTTCCACTACTCTTTCCCATAACTTCATGCTGTGACTGATCAGTTTAATCCCTCTGTAGTTACTACAGCTCTGCACATCACCCTTATTCTTAAAAATCAGTACCAAAACACTTTTTCTCCATTCCTCAGGCATCCTCTCACTTTCCAAGATTTCATTAAACAATCTAGTTAAAAACTCCACTGCCATTTCACCTAAACACCTCCATGCTTCCACAGATATGTCATCTGGACCAACAGCCTTTCTGTTCTTCATCCTCTTCATAGCTATCCTTACTTCCTCCTTGCTAATCCACTGCACTTCATGATTCACTATCCGCACATCAGCCAACCTTCTCTCCCTCTCATTCTCTTCATTCATCAACCCCTCAAAGTACTCTTTCCTTCTGCTCAACACACTCTCCTCGCTTGTGAGTATGTTTCCCTCATTATCCTTTATCACCCTTACCTGCTGCACATCTTTACTAGCTCGGTCCCTCTGTCTAGCCAATCGGTACAGGCCCTTTTTTCCCTCCTTAGTGTCCAACCTTTTATACAACTCTTCATATGCCTTATCCTTAGCCTTCGCCACCTCTCTCTTTGCCATGCACCTCATCTCCTTATACTCTTGTCTACTTTCTTCATCTCTTTGACAATCCAACTTCTTCTTCGCCACCCTCTTCCTCTGTATACTCTCCTGTACTTCTTCATTCTTCACACCAGGTCTCCTTGTCCTCCTTCCTCTTTCCAGATGTCACACCAAGCACCTTTCTAGCCATCTCTCTTACTAGTCTCTTACTAGCTCTGCTGTAGTTACCCAGCTATTCAGTAACTCTTCACTGCCACCCAGTGCCTGTCTTAACTCATCCCTGAACTCCACCTCACAATTACCCTTTTTCAATTTCCACCATTTGATCCTTGGTGCTGCCCTCACACTCCTCCTCTTCTTGATCACCAATGTCATCCTACAGACCACCATCCTATGCTGCCTAACTACACTTTCCCCTGCCACCACTTTACAGTCTCCAGTCTCCTTCAGACTGGCCCTTCTACATAAGATATAATCCACCTGTATGCATCTTCCTCCACTCTTGTATGTCACCCTATGCTCCTCTTTCTTGTTAAAATACGTATTCATCACAGCCATGTCCATCCTTTTCGCAAAAATCCACTACCATCTGACCTTCTGCATTCCTTTGCTTAACACCATACCTACCCATCTCTTCCTCATCCCCTCCGTTCCCTTCACCAACATGCCCATTGAAATCTGCTCCAATCACCAGTCTCTCACCCTGGCTACAGTCATCACCACTTCATCCAAATCACTCCAAAATTTTTCTTTCTCATCCATCGCACATCCAACTTGTGGAGCATATGCACTAACAACATTCATCATTACACCATCAATTTCCAGTTTCATAAACATCACTCTATCCGACACGCTTTTCACCTCCAAAACACTCTGAGCATACTGTTCCTTCAGGATAATGCCTACGCCATTTCTCCTCCCATTCACACCATGATAAAACAATTTGAAACTGCCTCCGATACACCTAGCCTTGCTCCCCTTCCATCTGGTCTCTTGCACACACAATATATCAACCTTCCTTCCGTCCATCATATCAGCTAGCTCTCTCCATATACCAATCATACTGCCAACATTCAAAGTTCTGACTCTCACTATCACAGCCCTAGCCTTTACCTGCCTTCGGGCATGCCTTCCCCTCTACTCAGGCTATACGGTAGTAATTACTGCCACCACCAGCTAATAAATATCAGCTACTCAAAGGCCCTTAAAAGGGTGTCCAATTATTACTGTGCAATATTATTATCCAATGGTAGTATGACTAACAGTCAAGGCTTACTTTAGAGTGGCCTATTACAATAACCTCTATAAATATGCAATGTACTCTAGAGCTTATCTCTACACAAAGCAGCCACAGGTAGAAGGTTTTAAAATATTTAATAATAAATAATTAAAACACAAGACAAAACTACTACACCACAGAGATATCTAAGAGTTCAGAGATCACACAGAAACTTAAAATAATACAGTAGGACAGGTCTGATTTCAAAGAAAAATACCTAATTAATCTTAACTAGCTTTAACTATTCCTGCAAGAAATCACAGTGCTAAAACTTACATGTGAGCATAAGGCAGAGTGCTGATACGTTGGATGTCCAAAGTCAAAATGCTTACAGTCTCCTGTGAGAAATAGTATTTAAACATTACTAACAAACATGTTTGCTGGGTCCGTCCCCAAATTACATCATTTTTGACACTTAGGTTTTCCCAGTATTCATATTGTATCATCTTAACACCTGGTCTGAGTTCTCAGGCCACAAACTGCATTATTTAGCAATCTAACACCTGCACAGAAACTTACAACAATACAAGGCATTTCACATGTATATTCTAACAGAAACTAGAGGAATAAAGCACCTTCCACATCTAAATTCTGGTCATAAACTTTTGCCTTAAAACAATGGGCATGAAACCTTCATCCAGACACACTGGAACTGATTTGTAAAACATTAAAGAGATTCATAAGATCTTTTCTACTTAAAAAGACACATTTGAAATACTTGGCTTGGTTTTCCTTACAGCAGATGGCAATGTTGCAACAATTTTGAAGTTCACATTTTACAGTGTTTTCTTACATTTAAAAACACAAGCCTGTATTTTACATTTATTTATACAGTTGATAGAATTATGTATCAAATTCTATTTGACTAGGCTGGCAGCCTTTGCCCATCTCTCCCCAATCATCACAATCATAACAAACTGACTTAGGCTAACCATGCCATTTGTGTTAGAACCAAAATCCAGACTCTGCTTCCAGTACTAAAGGGTATTAGCAACTGTGACAACCCACCACTGAATGAGTAATCAAGGAGCCTCAATCTGCACTACTAGCAACAGTGGGGGATGTACACTGGGAGTCTGACAAGTACACACACAGTATGTCCAAATGCAACTCTCTGCATCAAGTGCAATTTCTCTTAAAGGCACATAGAGACCACAGTCAGTCTGGGGCTGGTTTCTCCCTCTATCTCCAGATCCTCAATAAGACTCCCCACTGGCACAGCTATAGAGCTGAGATCTCAGCTGAGTGCCAAGCCAAGACTTCCAGCACCCTCTCTGTCCAACTAGTGCTTCATGTCCCTGCCCGTAGCTGACACACACACTCTTTGAGGTTTGATTTACACACACACACACACACACACACACACACACACACACACACACACACACACACACACACACACACACTTGGAAAAGGCTGGCACATGTTTACTAGCTATGCCCCTTTTGCCCAGACTATACTGTAGTTATCACTGCCACCAGCCAACTCCTTAGCAGCTACTTTAAAGCCATTAACTGATGGTGTCCAATCTTACTGTGCAATATTAATACAAATGGTAGTTTGACCAAGAGCAAGGCTATTTGGAGTGACTCACACAGTGTCACCAAATAAATGTGCATGTACTCTCAAAAGTTATCAATCTATAGACATATCAGCCACAATCAAATGTTTAAATATATCTAATATTTAATAAAAGAACTAGAAAATACTCAGTATATATTCACAATGACATCAGAGTTCAAAATCAAAATAATTAAAAGAACATTGCAGGACAGTCTCAAATAAATAAAGAAAAATATCTAAACTAAGCTTTGCTATATTCTTGACTACATCTAAGAGAATTATACTGTTCCCTAGAAACTTACTTCATCAGAGCAAGGTAGATGTGTGGTGAATGGTTCCTATTGTTGTCATGTCTAAGACAGAATACAGAATGCTCTGTCTCTCTCAAAAAGTTCTCAAATTAATATCTCAAATATTACTGCTAGGATAGCTTGCAGAATGACATCATTTCTTGTCATCTGACTCTATCTCAGGTGAAACCCCCACTGCTGGAAGCTGACAGTATTTAGCATCTACCTGTGAAAAGACATAGACCTCAGATGTTTGGCAGATGCTGGAAGTCATAAATAAATTACATTCCTTCACATTTCAAGACTAGTAATTATTTCACCCTGGAGACAATACAGAAAGCTCCATAGTTTTAGGCAGTGTGTCTCTTTGCTGCATTGAAATTGAAAGATACCATATTTTATGGAGTCGCCATAAAGTAATTTAATATCAGTTATTTTTCTGGAGTTAACCTCCTGTGTTCCAGGTTTTCACTGTTAAAATATATACATTTAAACAGTTACAGTAGTGCATGTACATTTCTGTTCTTTTCCAGTAGGCACACTGTGGTTATATTTTAAGCACAAGCACTTTATAAAATAACTTTTTTAACACACATGTCTGTACAAACCAGTTTAATATACACATGACATACAGTTCTGATACATTTGTAACACAAGCATCTTACACAAATCATTTCAATATTCACCAATGGTATATAATTATTTACAAAATTCCAGAAAGCTGGGCTGGAAGTATCTTATTTGCCACAGCAAGTATGGCTAATTCCAGACTGAGATAATTATCTCCAAGACAAGTCCATGAGCCATTGCTAGCATAAGTTGGCACCTTACTACTTTACCTTACATCTTTTCTCTCACTACTTTACACACTTCAACTGCAGTTTAACAGCAACATTGGAGTTTCAAACTTCATATCCTTCACAAAATGCTTGCTCATAGGATCATGGGATCATTTAGGATAATAGGAGGTTACTAGGCTAATGGCCCTAGGACCCTTACAAGCCTAGCCACATTAACCCTTGTTCCCAAGAGTGTCTGTTATAGGTAGACACTAAATCAGCACTTATTACCCATATCTAAGAGGGATACAGGTGGAAACCCAGGGCGAATTTAAGGTTTCCCATCCAATCATCCAAATTATGCTTAAATAGGGTCAACAAGGGGATTTGCTTAACATGGATTAGAAGTCTGTTCCAGAGATGCTAATGCAAAACCTGTTAGTCAAGCAACTTTCTAAGTTTAAAAATATGTTGCTAATTTTGGCCTTTGCCCCCCCCCCCGCCATTATTTCTGATTTTCTTGCAATAAGAGGTTGAGAAGTATGCCACAGAACACTGCTCAGAGTCACACAGCATTATATGTATTATATACAATAAATGCTTATTAGTATTCAAAAATGAATAGGCTGAATGGACAGTCCAATCAGCATGCCTGTTGAAAATTGAGCATATACCAATGTAAAAAGTCTGGCCTCTGAAGTACCATTGAGTGACCAGACTTTCTATTGGCATATGCTAAAAGACAGAACAAAATATAAGAAAAATCAGGTATGCTCTGCAAAACTAAACAACAAAAACCTACCTGATTTTCCTTATATGCATGCACTATATTTTGTTTGTTTGTGTCTTTCAGCTTTTTCCCGGTTAGGGGTCGCCACAGCGTAACTCCGGTCCGCAAATGATTGGCAGTAGAGTTTTACTTGCTGGCTTGCCGGGCCTAATGCACAACCTTCAACAAAGGAATGTCCATTGTTAAAAAAAAGCAGCAATGGAGATTCTGTTTCCTCCCTCGCTTCTTCTGCACTGATGTACTGTGGAAGCATGGGAATGTTAGGCCCATATGCATAAGATGTACCTCAGTATAGGGAAGACAACCTGAAAAACATCGAGGTTCCCTTATATAAATACATTATTTAAGAAAGTTAAACAGTTTCTTTCTTAAATAATGTAACTGTATAATAGCAATAATCCTCTCCTGTTTGTGGGCATATCAGGTTTTACCCATGATTGGCTTCAACCTCATGATCAAACCACACCAACCATGGGTAAGTCCTGATATACCTATGCACAGTCATGGATTGTTGTATATATATATATATATATATATTATATATATATATATATATATATATATATATATATATATATATATATATATATGTGTATATATATATACATACAGTTATATATATATATATATATATATATATATATATATATATATATATATATATATATATATATATAATACACATATATATATATATATATATATATATATATATATAAAATACACACATATATATATATATATATATATATACATACACATATATATATATTTATATATACTGCTTACAAAACCAAAATTAACTTTAGACGAATGAATAATAAATGCAATAAGAACTTCTATGACTATACTGATAAAAATAAAAATAAAAAAATTAACTAAGGAATAAAGACCAACATCCAGTCCACAGTGGTTGAATAAGCTTTTGTTCCTTTTATTCAATATCGGAACTTCTTCAGAATGGATCAAATGTCAAGGTGCTAAAGTATAACATAGCACAACATACCTCATGAATATTAAAATACAAAAATAAGCCAGTAGTAGCAAACCATAACCAATACAGTGATGCATATGCAAGAATATAATGTTTAGAAAGAATGCCATTGCATGAGAACTGTCCTAATATGTACAAAAGACAGCCTATATACATTAAACACAGTAAGTAAAATGAAATATATGTATACACCTGTATATACCAAAAAACATTTCCACTTAACAACAAAGGATCCTCTGCTTAAAATTAACACAATCATTGGAACCACTTCAAGGCACATTTCAGATTGAGAGACTCATTTAACCGTGGAAAAAATTCCGCTTTCAGTCGTAACTGCCATTTCAATTCCTGTAGCTGTAATTTACAATCCGAATCTCCAAAGAAAACTTTAATTTGTTCCCACACTATGGATTTAAAAGACCTAAAATCATTACACAAGGTACTGTGTTTACTAAGAGCATTAACATGGTCATTATTCCTAATGGCACCATGATGTTCCTTTATTCTGTCACTCAACCTACGGACAGTTTTACCAATATAAAAACTTGAACATGTAGAGCAGACTGCACAATACATTACCATGCTGGAATTACAATCAAACACTTTGTTAAATGACACTCGAACATTGCAATGTGGAAAAGTATAAGAGTCACCTTTAAGAATGTATTTACAACATACACATTTACCACATTTGTGCATTCCTTTAGGCTTAGCCATGTTAATCCCAGGTGTTAAATTAAACTGATTATCCTTATTTTCAAAGAAAGTTTTCAGGGTTTTAGTTCTTTTATATGAGAACAAAGGTTCAGAACCTAAACTCGTTCTAATGTTAGGGTCACAAAGTAAGATTTTCCAGTTGTTTAGTAAAACAAGCCTGAGGTCATTCAAATCCCTACACATACGTAAGGAAAAGCTAAGGGTATATGTGGAATCAACCATATCTTTGTGTGTTGGAGTAAATCCATGTGTTACAATGGGTTTAAATTTAGTGAGTCTGTCCTTAGTGATTTGGCTCCTAACTGAATTGATTAATGCTAAAGTGTAATTTTTTTGCGTAAATAACAGGGAGAGAAAATCACATTCCTTCTCAAAAACCATGTTGTCACTGGTTAGTCTGGACACTCTGATAAATTGGCTCTTTAGAACATTCCTTTTCATGAAATAAGGGTGAGAACTATCAAAATCGAGGTAATTATTTCTAAACGTACTTTTCTTGTGAATGCAGAATTCAAAACAATTATTACCTCTGTCAATAGAAATGTTAATGTCCAAAAAGAAAACTGCATCACCATGATTTCCAATAACAAATCTCAAAAAGCCAATACTCTCTGACAAGTTCTCAACAAACATATTAAGTTGGTCCACACTACCCTCCCACAGGAAAAAAATATCATCTATAAACCTTTTATAGCATTTCATAAGGAAAAAAACAGGTAAGTGAACCAAAGTGTCCATTTCCCACTCTGTTAAAACCAGATTTGCAAACGCTGGGGCCATCTTAGTCCCCATGGCCACTCCCCTGACTTGGTGGTAGATGTCACCATTAAACTGGAAAAAGTTATTATCTAAAACAAGAGAAATCAGTGTAGTCAAAGTATCAATCCATGTTTTCAGAAATTTTACATATTTACATAAGTAATGTTTGACATACTCAACACCATCCACATGGGGTATACTGGTATACAAGGCTACAATGTCCAATGTAACTAGAATGCAGTTAGACAAATCAACATCAGTGTTAAATAATGTGTTTAAAAAGTCCCAGGAGTCTTTGATGTAATGGGGTGTTGCTTGTACTAATGGATTAAGGACAAAGTCAATATACTGAGCAATGTTCTCAGTTTTCATCCTTTTATTAGAGATGATTAGCCTAAAAGGGGGATTTGAAGAGTTCTTATGAAGTTTAGGGATGCCAAACAATTTCCCTAAACATGGATTTGGAGACCATATGAATGTAAATTCCTCCTCAGTAATGTAATGATCGTCAGGTAAGGACTGTAGCATCTTGTCAACATATTCAAAGTGCGAGTTGACTGTTAATAAGGAAACCTTCTCATAGAAGTCATCATTAATCAAGTCTTCTTGAATTTTGTTGATATATGCACATTGGTCCATAACTACAACTCCTGTCCCTTTATCAGCTTTCATCACTCTTATGTTAACATCATTTGACAAATCCATTAAAGCTTTCCTCTCATTTCCTGTTAAATTAAACCATTTTTGTTTTGATTTAACGTGTTTCTAACATCTTCTTCACAAATTCTAAGAAATGTGGATAAGGTATAATTAAGAGGAGGGTTAACAAGACTTTTTTTCTTTGGGATTGCATTATACCATTAGGTGTCATTGTTCTGTGAATTATTGATAGGCTGTGAACTTTGTGTAACAACATCATCATCATCACCATCAAAAAATAGTTTAAGATTCAATTTCCAAATGTATAACCTAAGATCAAGCAACGCATTAGATAAATCTGCCCTTTGTGAGGGTATGAATGTGAACCCTTTCTTGAGTACATTAAGATGATCCTTAGATAGTTTTTATTAGAAAAATTGAATACAGACATCAAATCAGTATTAAAAGAGGTGCATTTAGTGTCTTCACTTTTAAGAGTACCCTGACCAATCATTTTGTCAAAAGCCAAAACCTGAGACCTAACACCAGAGAAATCATTAGAGACCTGGGTGCTAGTAGAAAGACAAGGAAATTTGTCATTGCATAACATCGGAAGTCTGCCCACATCTGTACTGCTAGAACAACCAAAATCTTTAGAACAACCTGCAACTTCTACTTGTGGGTATTCAAAGGGTGTATTTTCAGAAAGATTTATTTGCAACTGAATCTCGTCACCATGTGTCTTGGAGGAAGCTGTGAGAACCTTGAACTTCTCCCTTTCCCTTTCCCTCTCATCGACAATGAGACCCCTGGGGTTAACAAATCCCTGTTCTCCCTGACAGGAGTAAACCTTTGGTCTAAAAAAGTTGAGGAAGAAGGAGGAATGTTACAATTAGAGCCAGGAGTAGTGTTAGTGTTACCAGTGGCAGCAGAATGAGTGTGACCTGACGTGGTATTGAGTGTTGGTGAATTAACCTCTGTATCACCAGTGGCATTTCTAGTGGGTATTTGGGAACCCAAAGTTGGTTGAATATTAGGGGAGGTAATACCTAACTTAGGAATCAAAAAGGAGTTCCTATTTCTTCCTTCAACAAAGATGTCAATGTTATGACTGTTACCACCAGAGTGGGAAAGATAACTATCACCCACCAAAGTTACCCTGTTACTGGATTTAGATTCTCTACCTGAATTCCCAAAGGACCTTGTGTGGATGTTTCTCCCAATGTACCTGTTAGAGTGGAATTGCGTATTTCTTCCATAACCAGTATGACCCCTACCATTGCCATAATCACCATTATTCACAGCCGTATACGTATTTGGGACCGCCCTTCTATTCTCAGAGTAATTACCTCCATAATGTCTGTGATTTTGAAACTGATGGAAGTTCCGCCCCTCAGAGTAGTCACTATAAAATGACGATCTAACAGGATAAGCATTACCAGAATGATATTGAATTTAATCTCTCTTTAACTTGTTTCTTTTCCTATTCAATAGAGTAGCCATATATCTAGTGATCTTGGGGACTATAGAGTCATATAAAGGTTTATGAATGCAGAACTCCGGATGACCACAAATGCTGTCATTAAGCGTGGATATGTCAGCCCCAATCTGCTTTAACTGCTCCTTATTATCATTAATAATGACCTGAAGAGCTTTCAACCCACTTCATTAAACACTTCGCTTAATTCAGAATGTAAAATGGAATTTCTCTTAGTCCTAGTTGGAAAATTGCTAACACGTAACATTTAGGAACTATACCTAACTATAAACATGTTTCCAAGAACTGTATGTCCAGTTCCAACCCTTTAAAGGACATAAACTTCCTCTCAAGTTTCATAATAAGAGGCTTACATTCACTTAACACAGAATTATTCATGTTTGGAGCCACAAACATTTGTTTATTGATTAATTCCGCATCATCTCACAAAAAAGGGTTAACTATAGAATATTGATTTAATAAACTCATTACTTCAGAGGAAACAAGAGAACTGCTGTTATGGCTAACAGGGTGGGGAAACTGAACATTATTATGAATCGTATTATGGTTGGCATATGTCAAAACACTTGAAGGTCTCAAAAACCCACTCCTATTACCAGCAACAAAAATAGTAGAATCACCACCATCAATAGCTTGGCTAACTTGGTTTAGCTGCAAAACATTATGTCTGTTCACTGAACCATTAGAACACAATTTGTCATGAACATAACAATCAGTAAATTGTCTTATGGGATGACTGAAATCTTTATTGGAAATAGCAGCTGGCATTAATCGATTAATAAAATAACCTTTTGTAATACCATCCCTAGATGAAACAGTTGAAAAAGCTATATTACCATGCAAACCATTAGAAATATTAACATCTTCCCTATTTGTTGTGTTAAACTGTGCATCAACAATGGTATTAACTGGTGAAGAGATAGCCCCTTCATTTAAATTTAACACAAGTCCAGGATGTGCACAACAACCAATAGATTCTGCTGCTGTTTGTGTGGTAAATGTGTATGTTGTAAATACATTCTTAAAGGTGACTCTTATACTTTTCCACATTGCAATGTTCGAGTGTCATTTAACAAAGTGTTTGATTGTAATTCCAGCATGGTAATGTATTGTGCAGTCTGCTCCACATGTTCAAGTTTTTATATTGGTAAAACTGTCCGTAGGTTGAGTGACAGAATAAAGGAACATTATGGTGCCATCAGGAATAATGACCATGTTAATGCTCTTAGTAAACACAGTACCTTGTGTAATGATTTTAGGTCTTTTAAATTCATAGTGTTGGAACAAATTAAAGTTTTCTTTGGAGATTCGGATTGTAAATTACAGCTACAGGAATTGAAATGGCAGTTGCGATTGAAAGCAGAATTTTTTCCAGGGTTAAATGAGTCTCTCAATCTGAAATGTGCCTTGAAGTGGTTCCAATGATTGTGTTAATTTTAAGCAGAGGGTCCTTTGTTGTTGAGTGGAAATGTTCTTTGGTATATACAGGTGTGTACATATATTTCATTTTACTTACTGTGTTTAATGTATATAGGCTGTCTTTTGTACATATTAGGACAGTTCTCATGCAATGGCATTCTTTCTAAACATTATATTCTTGCATATGCATCGCTGTATTGGTTATGGTTTGCTACTACTGGCTTATTTCTGTATTTTAATATTCATGAGGTATGTTGTGCTTTGTTATACTTTAGCCCCTTGACATTTGATCCATTCTGAAGAAGTTCCGATACTGAATAAAAGGAACGAAAGCTTATTCAACCACTGTGGACTGGATGTTAGTCTTTATTCCTTAGTTCATTTTTTTATTTTTATTTTTATCAGTATAGTCATAGAAGTTCTTATTGTATATATATATATATATATATATATATATATATATATATATATATGTGTATATATATATATATATATATATATATATATATATATATATACACACATACACGCACGCACACACACACACACACACATGTGTATCGATGTATAGACAGACAGATATAGGTATAGATATAGATATCAGGAGAGAATATAAGCAATTGTCTACATCTCACATTGCAATACATTCCATTATGTAAAATAATTAACTACATGTTCTATTGATAAAAAGGGTGTTTTATAGAAAGGCTGCACTTTCCCCTCCCCTTACAGCCTTACAACTTAACATACTAACTGACATCAAACTGTTTTAATGGCACTCTCTACCAATCTCACAATAACACACTGAACTCACACTCATACACATTCACAAGATCTCTCTCTGTCTCTTTCATACACACACACACACACACACACACACACACACACACACACACACACACACACACACACACACATGTAACTTTACCTCCATTTATTTCACTCTCAGACACACATGCACACATTAATCATCAGTGACATCTCAATGAATACAACGCTGATACCTTCTTGGCTTAAACAACAGTAAAAATATTGAACACTAAGTCCTTTTACTTTTGGAAGAAAATGGCAGGCTCAGCTAAGTCTAACAAAATAGCAAGATACCTCCTCTAATCAAAAGCCTAACCCATTCCCAGGAGAAGACAAAATGTTTCCAGTCACAAGACCTGCATACATTCTTATGAAAATGTAACTCACATAAAGGGGTCCAGGAAACCAAAATTTTTACAATCTTTGCAGCAATCCATTCCAAATTCCTACAGCAGACACAATCTTCATACGCCACTCCAGCACACTGCAGTAATTCCAACATAGGTTCATAGGTAAGTACTAGGCTATCTGCCTGAAGGCATTTATAAGCCTAGCCAGAATGTGTTGGCTTTCGCTGCCCCCTTAGATTAGTTCCCTGTGCCTCTGTCCAGCAGAGCCACTGAAGTGATCCCTGGGGTAAACTTTCTGTTTCCCATCCACTCGTCAAGGTTTCCCTTGAAGAGTGTTAGCAAGGAGCTCTGCCTAATGTAGATTGGAATCTTGTTCCAAAGCATGGGAAGTCTCTGGGACAGGAATCTATCCCTCCAGCACTTCCTATTTATTGTTGAGGTGAGGTTTAGATCCCTAGAACGTGTGGCTTGAGGGGATAAGGTTTTCTTTAGGTGGAGCATGTCCATCAATTCTGGATTGGACATGGCCTTGTATGTCAGGCAGAGATCACCTCTGAGTAGGCGGTATGCAACCAAGTACAGCTGGAGTTTCTTCAGTCGAGCTGCATAGGGCATCTGTTTGAGGCCAGTGATCCTCTTGGTGAGGTACTTCTGTGGTCTTTCCAGCTGTTGCAGGTGTCTTGTAAGGTACATCCCAAATGGGGCGTTGTACTCTATGATGGGTCTGATGAGTGATGAGTAGAGGGGCACAATGACCTCTTTTGATCTGGATGTGAACCCTTTTGTGATTAGCTGGGCCACATAGAAGGCTTTTCTAACCACTTTGGCAATATGATTATCAAAGGAGAGATTACTATCTACTTGGGCTGGCTCATATCTCCTAATAACCCTAGATTTCAAAGATGAGTTGTTTGTCTGACATCATCGTCTGGAAAATTTAACTGCAACAAAAGTAAAAGTAGAAAAAGGGGAAATATTATTAAATCATCTGGAACATCAGGCAGCTCAAAGAAATATTAGTCAATTTAAAATAGTAAAATTAAAGAAAACTGGCAGGCACACTTAGAAATAACATATCTGTTAAATAAGAAATATTGCATTCTAATCCAAGGGCTTCATCAAACTAACAAACAATCTTAAATTAATTAAATAACATATTGATTAAAAGATAACCACTCACATTGCAACATGCACGTCACATGTTCAAAGTTTCTAAAATAAACTTGTAGTCTATTGACCTTCTAAAAGCTAATATGAAATAACTGTCTGACTGTATATTTTATTATGTATAACATCACACAGTGTGTGTGTGTGTGTGTGTGTGTGTGTGTGTGTGTGTGTGTGTGTGTGTGTGTTTGTGTGTGTCTTTCCGCTTTTCCCAGTTAGGGGTTGCCACAGCAGAAACTCTGGTCCGCTAATGATTGGCAGTAGATTTTTACGTACTGGCTTGCCAGGCCTAACGCACAACCTTCAATGAAGGAATGCCCATTCACGCATGTCGCCACACAGAAGACGCTCTAACTGAGAATCGAACTGGCAAGGTCTAACTGTGAGGCGACAATGCTACCGCAGCACCACCACTGCAGTACATGTATAACATCACACAGTGATTTCTTAAAAAACAAATAATTGCACTTCTTAGCCAGAAGTGCTAGCTTATCCAATAATCAAGGTAGGCATTGTGTTATAAAGCAGTTTCTGGTTTCCCCATTGTTTGTGTTTTGTTTTAGAAGCAAGTTATCTGAGCATGCTTTAGATGCTTGAGTCATGTGCTATAGACCCAGCATACCTCTCAACTGTACAGATTTTTGCAGAATGTCCAGATTTTTGCCTCATATTTTTGGTTCTTTTCTCATAAAATTGTGGTTTTCTGGCAAATCATTGAGGGTTGAAGTCAGAATATAATGACAGTCATTTGAGTTTCAGACGTCATACCCTTCAGAAAATTCATACTAATGCAAAACCTGTTGTTCTATCTAGTTTCTAAGTTTGTAAGAGCAGTATTTAAAAAGTGTACCTATTTTTGGTCCTTTGTCCCCCATTATTTATTGCTTTGTCCAGATTTCTTGCTATAACAGGTTGCAAGGTATGACAGTGATTCAGAAAGAATTTTTTTATATTGCCTTGAAGAATAGACATAGCTTAACTCTTAACCGGTCTGTGCAACTTAAATTTTGTAGCCTTGCTGTTTGATTTATTAGAACATTTTGAACTTTCCTTGCTTGTAAAATGTGTATTAGGGAAGTACCCAAAAGTTGCAGTGTAGTCAATGTTTCTCTGAATCATTGTTTTATTCAGTGATACAATTATTAAGCAGTATTGTTCTGATAACCCATTTAGTATCAGCTGAGTTATTCTAAATGCCTTACTAACCCCAGTGGATACATTTTATTTGTAACTAAGAGTGCACGTGTAAGTGTGATCAAGTCCAGATGTAAAGGTCCATACTGGGCTCTATGTGTTTGCGATGACTGACTCATGGAGACAGTATGGACAATTATCTGAAATATCTACAGAGTTTTCATAGCAGAGGTATGGCAGCATATTGTCAGCACTTCCTCCTGGCTGACTCTCATAGCCAAGCCCAGCCAGTTCTTGACCTTGGGTGCTTCCAACGTCAGGCGGGTACCTTGCATCTGCAGCTATGGGATTACCCATTTTGATGACACAGCCATTAGTTCTATAATCAAAGTTCACAGCATTCTTCAGAAAAGATACTACATATCTTTACAGTGAATATTAGACAGTTGGCAGTCCATAAGAGACTAGTTGGGGGTTAGTATAATGGTTAACACTTTTACCTAACAGACACAAGGTAAAGAGTTTGATTCTCACCTTTGAAAGGGAAACTAGCTAAGTTTAAAATGGTCAATAAGGGCAGATAGCCTAATACTAACCTATGAACCTAAAAGGCCCATTGGTTCACCATTTGTGAAGCATAAACTCTCAGAGTATTCAATCCCTCTAAGTTTTTTCAATGCTTTCACCAGCATTTGATCCAGAAAACTACATAGCAGCGAATGTTTAACCATTTTAGGCTCAGACAGCAAACCTACATGCAGGATCACATCACATATTGTTTGCATATTTATTATTTATCCTGTTTTAAGCATTTATGTTATTTAATTTTATTCATCTATTGTGTGTATCTAGTACTGTTCCATCCTTCTGCATTTGCACTCTAAAATCTGCTTGCTTCAGATGATCATCTGAAGATCGCTCCAATATTTAAATGAGTGTTTGTTTTACAGGTATTGTTATGATTAAGTCCTTATTCAGCACAGATAAAAGTGCTAAATGTCTTTTTATTAAATTTGTGACTTATACTCTTGTAGTTTACCAATTTAGCACTCTAGCATTCCATATTGTTTTTTTGTTCTTTCATACAAATTGCTCCATTTCTGTTTTGTTTTGTTGTTTTGGTGTTGTAGCCGTCCATAAAGTCAATATCTTCCTTCTTAATATGAACTGTAACACTAATAAATTCAGCCCCTCTTTGTTTGGGTTCCAGCCTAGGTAAGAGTTTAACTTTTAGTAAAACAGAACCTGTACCACCTTCATGCAAGTCCTGCTATAATAGAAGCCAGTACACCCATGATCAGTAGAAGACTTGAGATGGTCTAGAGCCACGTATCTATAATAGTGCACATTTACAACAGCAGCCAGTGCACCCATGATCAGTGGAAGACTAGAGATGGCCTAGAGGCACATATCTATAATAGTGCACATTTACAACAGCAGCCAGTGCACCCATAATGAGTGGGAAACTTGAGATGGCCTAGAGCCACATCTATAATAGTCAAATTTACAACAGCAGCCAGTGCACCCATAATGAGTGGAAGACTAGAGATGGCCTAGAGCCACGTATCTATAACAGTGCACATTTTAATATTTTCTAGGAACTGGAATGCTTAAAGATTTCTTACTCTGCTACTTAGACTTCTAGCATTCATGAGTGTCAGCATCATCTTATTTTGTTTGCTTTTATTTTCAACTTTCTCATATTTACAGGAATGAGCATTCCCTCTCTAAAAGACTGAATAAAGTGGAAAATGCCCCATTCAGTATACAAACTAACTTAGATGAAAGTTGTAGTTCATGATAAGCAAGCTGGGAACTCCTTCATCTTATTCCACTTGGTCAAGACACCAAACTTCACTTTGTAGCACCATATTGTGTTACTCATTACATGTTAACATTTTTGTGCTAAAATTTGTACCAAAACATAACTGAAAATGGACCATCTGAGCACTTATTGTAGTTACGTAGGACTGTGCCCTCTGCATAAATTACAGAATGCCTACTGACAAGTGATAAAGGAGTGTTTCAGCTGAAAGTTGGCTTGAAGAGCTTTGAAATAGTTTATTGTCCTACCAGCCTTTTATTTCTACTACCAGTAAGTTTAAAATAAAGTATCCATGAATAGCTGCACCGATATTTTGTCAAGCATAAACGTTTGGTAGATCTTTAACCTTTAGAAATATCTGATATAACATATTTCATTCAGTTCTCTACCCATATGGGTATCCAGTTTATACTGCCATTTGGATTCACACGGAAGTAAATAATGGTCATCATCTACACTGCCTGGTAATTTTTGTTAGCATCTCCAGTGCCTGAATATAAAATGTAACATTTTATCTTAACTGGTGTTTATCTAAAGAGCATTGTGGGACAAAATTCCAAAACACAGCAGCTGTTCATGTACACACGCTCCTTAAATGGTCTACATTGTTTCCTATGTAAAAACATCTGTCTGCCATGCTAACAGCCGCACATAGCATGTATGTGCTACCACAGGAAATGTATATTTTGTATGAAGGATGTACAAAAATATGGGTAATATTAGTAGAAACACATAATTCATGTTGCCTGCAATTAAATGCTCTATTACTAGTCAAACATTCTGGCTACCTTCTGCACATATTGTGTAACTAACTCCTTTAAAGTTTTGTCCTGTTGATAAATTGCACTGTATCACCTACAGCATATGCAACACTGTCAACAGTTGACAAAGCATGTCACTTGTTTTCAATAACTGTTTTAATGCCCATATCATCAATGCTGAAAGTTAGTCAGTGCTGTCATTCCCTATGAATGTATTCTGCATTTTTGTGGTTCTCAAATGGACATGTTAATTTTCTTTATATAAGGTAACACTAAGGCAGCATTAATCAGTTCCTATTTATTTCATCATACTTTATGACATCATTAACATTAGTTGCATCATACATTCTGTCCATGCATGGGAAGCTTACCCTTATGTGATGTATTCTGAGATATCATCAGTGCCTTTGGTCTTACAATGTTATTTCTGATATAAGTTGTGTGATAACTTAAATTATACTAAACGAAAGTACATTTCTGTCTGTTGATTTCCTGCAGATTATAGTATCTTCAGGTCAGGAAGCTTAGATTTGCTATAGATAGGTAGGAGGCATGGATACAATCTCTTTGGATTGTGTAAGAAATGCCTGCTGTTAAGGAAGAGTACAGGGGAGGTAAAAAAGGGGCAGGAGATATAGAGATTGCCTCTTCTGAGGGCATGTGGTAGATGTGGGGTAGGTATATGGGCATAAAATTTGAGTCAGGTTGGCTTATGTGGTATGAGGTAGACTGTGCCAATATAAGAAGCAAATAAGTTAATTATCTGCAAAATGAGCATTTTGAAAGGGCAGAAACACTAAAGGTTAAGTGAAATGTATAGAGTAAATTCCTGAGGATTAACGGTTGATGGCAGTATGAAAAATGGTGAGTGGATGTTAGTGGGAAATTAAACTGTTTCAGTGGACTGAAATATGTTTTATACATATTGAGCAGTGTATGAGGGTAGTCTAACAAGCATGTTTTAAAATACATGTAATGTGGTAGATTGGGATGGCTGAGACTATTTGATTTTTATAACAGATATAATTTTACTTTAATGGAATGGTTGATGCGCATGCGTTGTTGGAGAAAATAAGAGTGTTTTAAGTGGATGAACAGGAGAGGGGGGTAGCTAAGGAATTGGGGTAGAAGAGGAGCGAAGCCAGCAATGACACATGCAGAAGTGGAGACAATCCTGCACAGCATGGGAAACTAAATATAAGTCGTTTACTGGCAGCTTACACAGAGCGGTAAACATTCACAAAAAGTAAAGAAATTACCACTGAATTTTCTCTTTATTAATGCTACAGCTTTTTTTGCAATTAAATTATGGTGCATGATGATCTTTGGAGTTCAAACAGCCACAATAGTACACTTTTACACAATATAGTAATGTATATTGTTTTACCTAAGGCCTACACAATGAAAGCAGCATTAAACTACCACAATTACATCAAAATGAATGTGCCTGCTTGTGGCCAGAAATTAAACACCTTTTAAAGTTACTGTTTTCACTAGTATGGGCAAATGGCTGGGACTTAAGCTTGCAGCAATGCTGAATAATTTTACTTCTTAGTCATCTGCTTGTGACCAGAAATTAAACATCAGGCAAAGTTACTGTGTTGATTTGTATGGGGAAAGGGCCAGGGCCTCAGGCTTGTGGCAACACTGAATAATGTTACTTCTTAGTCACTAGACTGTAGCAAGTGAACATGGTCACGAGCTGAGAGGGAGTGAAAAGGAATGGAAAAACACAAGTAAAATACAGTGAAACTATTACATGGATGTTAATGTAAGATTAGCAATTCTGTGATTTTTATGGACTTTTCTCAAAAATGTTTAAGCACGTGGTGCTAGAAATTGCAAATGAGTGCTTGAATTCATGTTCCAGTGCTGGCAATGTAGTCAGTGTAGGGTAAGGCTCTCCCAAAGTACCATGCTTCAAATGAGATTTTACAGTAAGGTTCCTTTCACCTGAATTGGTGGCAGGGTAGCTTTGGTGGGTTTTAAAGATTTCATGTCATTTACTGAAAAAGCATACAGGCTATATTTTGAGAAACCAGACAAACTAATCCAGATAAGTCAGTATGCCAGTTTTCAAGCAGACTGATTACAAAACATTTCCACACACCAGAAAATTATTTAATTAGTCCTTATTTTCAGTGTAAAATGTCTTCACACATCCCTTGAGTCCCATTCCTTATAATACAACATAGCTCCAAAACTGCACCACCGCCCATATTTTCAGACCACATACAGCAACAAATCCCACTTTAAAAACATTTTGATTCCTTCTCATCATACACCCACTATGATAAAACATTCTAAGTAAAAAAGTCAGTCCCTTAATGCCCATCTCATTCTGTAATAATCCACAAAAGTGCTGAATTTGTGTAAATGCTAACAACACATGCAGTGTCTTCTTTATAATGCATAGAATACTTAACTGTGAGTTTACTATGTGGCAAACACCATGCAGAATTACAACGTGTACTGTATTTTACAAACTGATTATGACTACTCAAACTCCTCTCCCAGTAAAATGGTTCAGAAACAAATATATACTAATATACTAATACACCTAATACCCTCTTATATCACTCTCCTCTGTTTTTTTACCCTAATTTTTATTTATTTCACATTTGTTTACCAGGAAAGTCCGACTTGGAATGAAGCCAGTTTTCAGCAGAGGCCCAAGGAGAAATGCTTCCGACATGTCTTTGTAAAGTAGGAGGAAACCCACACAAACACAAGGGAGAACATGCAGACTTCACACAGAAGGTACCCCAGCCGAGAATCAAACCAGAGAACCTTCTGCTGTGAGGTGACAACGCTACCGCTGTACCACAGTGCCATTCAATACCCCACTTCACCTTCCATTGCTTTAACATCTTATCCACTAACTTCATCGCCAAAGATTGCTGTATTCCTTAACATTTAAAAACCTTTTTTCCCACTTAGTCAACAAATCAATATACTAACAATTCAAAATTCTATCCAGCCATATGTTTCCTTATATAATCAGTGTTGAAGAAACAAAATGACCGGATTCTATATATTAATTTCCCCTACCCTCTTCTGGCAGAAATGCAGCCTACCAAGGGACTCAGTGCAAAAGGCTAGAAAAATGCTGGAATTGTCACCATGCTAATTTTAGAAATACTCACATCTATGTTTCTATGGCAACTGCAGGCTCCAGTGGCTGTAAAATGCTAGCTTATTTTTGTACCGAATTGGATTTTCTGGCTGCCCAGTCTTGCACTTACCTCAGAAACACCAGTACAAGTGTCTCCATGTAATCAACATCCCTCCTCTGATTTAAGTGCTGCCAAGAACTTTGCTTTGATGTAACATTTAGAATGTGTATGTACTCTTCTTTATCAATCTAGCTAGCTATCCATCCAGTACTTGGAAGCCCCTTACGAAGGTGAGGGTCTGGGCAATTGCCTTGTTTGCCCCCCAACACCAGCCATGTTTGGGAGCAGAAGTAAGGATGGGGACCTTGACTGACATGCAACCAGAGAACTTTGTTTAAGAGCTCATATCCCATTTCACCACCATAGAGCAATTCACTGTGTGGAGGACTAGACCCAGTGGTCTGTTTCACTTGTCAGTCCTGCAATTCATAGGCCCATAGGTACATACTAGGCTAATGACCACAAGGGCCTTTATAAGCCTAGCCACCCAACCCAATTGTGTCCCCCATGTAACATGGACATCTATTTGGAAAGGTATGTTAATTAGGAGGTTGCTAAAGTTTAATATGGGGGGATATGATAGTTAGGAAATATTTACTGTCAGCCTGTCTACCAGAGACATGAGAGTTATATCAGGAATGAACTTTTTGATTTTTCATCCAATGATCACAAGGTTATGTTTGAATATGCTTAGGGATAGACTCTGATTCACATGGATGGGAAGTCTATTCCAGAGCGTTAGGATCCTTAGAAACATATATCTCTCTCAGCAGTGTGTTCTACTTATATCACAAGTAAATTTTAAATCCTTGGATCTAATGTTTCTGGTGCTATTCATTTTACAGATGTGCAGAAGGTCCATCAGGGCTGGATCTGAGGTTGGCTTATACACCAGCATAGATCGTCTCTCAGTAATCTGTAGGAGAATGAGTATAATTCTCCTTGCTCTCACTCAAGAACAAAATTGAGCTACTTAAACTCCCCCGCTTAGACAACTGTTCACTCCATCACTAATGGCAACACTCTAAACTTCTCTGAGAAAGTACCATGGACTTAGATTTGGAAGTGCTGATTCTCAATCCAGTTACCTTGCTCTCAGCAGCAAATTGCTTGAGTGCATATTGAAAGGCACAGTCAAATATGGCTAGAAAGGACAGCACCTGCAAATAAGAAAGATGCCAGCTGTTTCCAGAGCTAAACCAAAGCCACATTGTGATATACTTTCTATGAAAGTCAAAAAGAAGAGTGATAAAAAGTCACACCTTTCTAAGATTCCAACACCAATCTAAAAAAAATCAGAGTTGCTGCCAAAAATCCAAACACAGCTCTGACTGTATTAATAAAGGGACTACCTAGATGTGTTCCCAGTAACCACACATTCCCACAGGACGTTCCAAAGTACATGTTAAGAATACAGTAATAAGTCTTATTTAGGTCCGGAATACAACTGAGACTGAATTAGCAAAACTCCCACAACCCCCTCAAATAATGATCTAGTGATAAACAGTCAGTCCTCTTGACTGTTACTCCTAAAGTATCCTTTGCAGTATTCCAGCATATATTTTTGCAGAGAGGCAGAGGACTGTGATCACCATGTAACTAGAACATACATACTCATCCCTTTGCATAAAATGAAGGCTGGCACAAGGACTTGACAGTCCAGAGGTACAGCCTCTACCTTACATGCAACACTGAAGAGAGCCACTAATCATGCTACCTTAACCATGGTCAATACTTTCCATGTCTTCTGATGGATTTCATCCATATCTGCAAACTCATCATTATGGAGCCCTCTGGCCACCACAGGAACTTCAGCTGCAGTGATGCACCTCAATCAGGAAAGTACCAAAGCTTTCACACCCAACCCTCTAATAAGTGGCCACTATGTTGGGCTATTCTAGATTAAGAAGGTCTCAGAATGTTCCATTCACATCCTAACAGTCTTTCTAGTACTGTTCAGTACTTCATTCACTCTTGCTTAATACAGACTGAGTGAGGACTTATCTGTCAAATATGGGAATTAGGACTGGAAAGGAAGTAAAGGACAGAGTAATAAAGTAGGCAATGCAAATCCCTAAACAAAGTGAGTCATTTTAATGGAAAACTATGGATACATGCATGCAGAGTATAGCACAGATGAGCAATTGATTTTGCATGCAAAGCAAATCAGTCTCACAGATAGACAGAATCCATTTCATTGTAGGACCAATAGTTTTTCAGAGTGTATTTGAGAGCCCAACTGTCTGCTGCTACATTTTCATTTCAGCAACCAATGCTGCTGCTGTGGACTTAATGCCTGGCTGGTACATCTCAGATGAATCAGGACAGCCTTCTGCCAGCATTGAACAGAAGACCATCTTTTTAACTTGACACTTTCCTTCAACATTATTATCCAATAGAAGGTCTTAGGGTTATCACTGTGACAGATGCCAACCACCCTCTGGCCATAGCTCCTTGCTACCACCTTAGTGGCAGGGGTCTTGAACTAGCCCATTTCAAGTCAGTGTTCTTAGCCTCTCTGAGAAATCTTCTCAGGGGCAAGAGATGAATTAATCGAACATAAAGGTCTCATTCAGACATTTCAAAAGACCCTCAATCCTAATTTACATTTCCTAGATCTATCTAAACAACATGCTGTCCAACAACCCATCCCATGATCAATTGGTAAACAGATGGCAACTTTGGCCCCTGTTTACTCAATTGTCCAAAATATGTTCTTTAACATATGATAGCATCTCAGTCATTGACATCTGAATATCAACTAAATTTAACAGCTTCCTTGTCTTTGAACACGATATTTGCTATGGCCAATTCATGACTTACATGGATGTCTAATAATAAAGCACCACTCATATTTAGCTATGGGAGGTCAAAGATTCATAGGTGTGTACTAGGCTAATGGCCCTGGAGCCTTTACAAGCCTAGCCCATAGGATTACCCTGGCATCATGCCATCCGACCTTAGTTCCCAGTACCTCTGTTGAGTAGAGCCACTGGAGTGATCCCCGGGGTGAATTTTCTATTTCCCATCCACTCATCAAGATTTCTCTTGAAGAGGTTCAGTGAGGTGCTCTGTTTGGCATGTATGAGAAGTCTGTTCAATAGCATGGGCAGTCTCTGGTTTATGAACCTGTCCCTCCAGCTTGTTCTGTTGATTGTGGTAATGAGACTGAGGTCTCTGGAGCATGTGGTGCAGAGGGATTGGGATTTCTTTAGATGTACCATTTCTAACAGAGCTGGGTTAGACAGGATTTGTAAGTCAAGCAGAGATCGCCTCTAAGTAGGTGATATGAGACAGAAAATAGTTGGAGTTTTTTGAGTCTGTTCTTATAGGACAAGTGTTTAAGGCCTAGGATCCTCTTTGTGAGGTACTTTTGCGGCATCTCCAGTTGTTGCAGGTGTCTAGTGAGGTACATGTCAAATGGGGCATTGTACTCAATGATTGGTCTAATAAGGGAAGAGTAGAGGGAGACAATGACCTCTTTCTTCCTGGCTGCAAAATCCTTAGTAATGAGATGTGCTACATAGAAGGACTTTCTGACCACAGTGGCAATGTGGTGGCCAAAATAGAGGTTGCTGTCAACCTGTGTTCCCAGATCTCTTATAACTCCTTCTGTGTTCAGTGGACTACCATCGATGTGACAATTCATGGGAACCAGATTTTTCCTAAAGGAGATGACAACACATTTTTTGGCATTGAGCTTAAGGCCATGGTTCTGACACCAGTCGTTGATCTCAGTGAGGCCTTTCTGTAGGATGTCAGCATCACTTTGGGAGTTAATAGTAGCTCCCAACTTGCAATCGTCTATGAACTTTGACAGCCAGAGTCCCTTCATGTTGGCCTGGACTTCAGAGAAGTAAATACCAAACAGGAGAGGACCCAGGACTGAACCCTGTGGTACTCCACTCATGACAGGTCAGCAGTCTGATTTGGAGTCATCTACTTTCACATTGTGTGTTCTAGCTGTGAGCCAGTTTGCAACCCACCTAGTGATATAGGGGTTGATGCCTAGTTTAGTGAGTTTTTCTATGATTCCTGAGTGGGGAATGGTATCAAAGACCTTGGCCAGATCAAGGTAGGCTGTATGAACCACCTTGCCTTCATCCACAGCTCTGGTGACTGACTCAAAGAAATCAACCAGGTTGAGCAGGCATGATCTACCCTTCACAAAACCAAACCGTGTGGAATCCAGAGTTTGGAGACTCCCTAGATCTTTGTTTATTAGGTCCATGATGATGCGTTCCATAGCTTTGCATATCAGACTCATCAGGCTAATGGGGCGATAGTTCCCAGGGTCTGTAGTCGCTCCTGCTTTGTGGAGTGGGATGACTGTAGCAGTGCACCATTCAGTAAGGACAAAGCCTGAGGTGAGGCTGTGATTGTACAGGGCACACAAGTGTGGTGCCAGTTCACTCTGTAGTTCATGTAGAACACAGCCAGAGATATTGTCAAGTCCCATAGAAGCTTTATTCTTGGCCTTGGACAGTGCTGTTTTAACTTGTGCAGCAGTAATACTGGATGCCTGGCAATCTACTGGTATTGTGATTGGTCCTTTGGTGGGGGAGAGAGGGGTAAGGTTGGCACTGATTCTGTCAGCCAGTATATTGGCAATATCTGTTGACTCGATATAGGAGGTACCATTGTGCAGTAGCTCAGAGCAAATCTGGGTATTGTGGAGATTCTTTACATAACTATAGAAGGCCTTGTGGTTGTCTTTACTATCTGCTGCAATTCTGTTTTCATAGCTAGCTTTAGAGGATTTGATGAGGGATCTCAACTTTTTGTTGAGGCTGATAAGGGAGTTTTTCCAGTCTGGGGACTTTACCTTATTCAGCATCAGTTTCCTCCTTCTGTTGTAGAGTTTGTTTATGGCAGATGACTACCAGATTGGCTTCCTTTTTTTGGAGGAGAGCATCTTGGTTCTATTGGGTATGGCGAGATCCATGCATTTGTGTACGTGTTCAAACAGTGCATTGGTGTATGATTCGGCGGTCATGCAACTATTCTCCATTTTCATGGGTGCCGTGAAGTTAGCCACCTCTGTGTTTAGGAGCTCTCAGTCATGTCCCTCTTCTGCTTCTGCCTTTCTCCACATGATCACTGAAGCCTCTCAAAAAAACTATAACTTTAGTGACTACTATCATAAAGATCATCTCACTCACTCTGTCCAAGAAAGCTGAATATGTCCTATAGCTGTCTGCTGTATAAAAAGAAACAACTGTTAGAGCATCGTTTCTTTGACTTATAATCAGATGGTTGTAATCTCTTCTCTCCTGAAGAAACACCAACAGCACAGTCCCCACTAGTACCCCCACCCTGCCAGGAACTTGCTAGTATCCCAACACCCAATAATAGCCCTTCATATCAAACTGTATGTATATATATATATATATATATATATATATATATATATATATATATATATATATATATATATATATTTACTACTGTAGAACAGGAAATCCAAGTATATAAAGTCAATTTCAACCACTGACACTACTGCAGGCTTAGTCCCACCCATAAAGTGATGTTCCATGTCCATAAAGCCAGCCTTAGTCAGTCCTATTTATGCCTGCCATGCAGTTGGAACTGCACCAAAGCCCCAGTCTGCAAAATGCAAGTGATAATCACTAAAAATGGAAAAAAAACATTATTCAGATGTTCACAAACTGTTCTGGTCAATTGCAGTGGCACAGCATTTAGTCCACTTGTCTTTGATAGTCGCAGATCAAAAAGATTTCATATTCAAAATGAAGCAACATCTACATAATCATTGGATATGTCTCTGCAATCCTCATGGTTAAAGCACCCAGCTCTAGTCATTGTCTTCCTCATCTATCCTAGCATAATCTTCCTCTTAATGATAGATTCATACTCATTACTATTCTGTATGACCATACATAATACCCTCATGTAAATAGTGCCTGTTATTTCTTCATTTCATTTATAGCTTTTGCCCACCGAACTCTGCAACCTACTCATTCATACACAAAGCACGACTATATTTTACTGCAAATATATCTTACCTTACTTTAGTATCTATTCCTTCCAATAGCTCATTTCCCATCCTATTACATTATACCCATGTTTTTTCTAACTCCTATTACTTCTTTTTCAGGCTTAATGTACAATTTATGTTCTAAAGTCAGTCGTAGCTCAAAGTGTCTGGTGATTTTTTTTCGTTTTTGGTTTTATCATTTTTAAACCTTGAAACAATGTGTAATAACTGCACTATTTATGTACTCTGTATACAGTCTGTAATGTTCATTGTTTTCTTTCTGTAAATCATTGTAATTCTCTGCAGCTTTTCTTTCTGGGCCTCTGCTGAAAAGGAAACTTATGCCTTCCCAGTAAGACTTTTCAGGTAAACAAATGCAAAATGAAATAAATAATGGATGTTTCTATTCCCAGAAGTACTTGGATTCATTTTCCAATCCCGATGTTCCATATACGTGATATATGATATTTATTCTCAATAAAACTTACACTTATGCAATCCAGCAGAATCAGCCATCCTTCCCTTTATACTTATCAACATTTTCATTCCCCTTTCTTCCATAACCATCTTATTCTCCTCAATACCACCTCACAATCTCGTATATTATAATACAATAATTACTCACATCAACACTTCCATGTTTCACAAAATCCAATTAATATTTTATCAATAACTTCTCTTAACTCTTTTCCAACAGTTTTATATTTTCCATAAATTACCATATTCACATCCAAATTGTTATAATATTCACACTGACATTATTCTTTAATCAGGTCTACTTCAACCCATCAAAATTACACATAATTGAATCTCACTTACTCGTTCCCACTTGTTCGAAACTACACTAATTCGAAACCACAGACTACCAAAATCCTTTCCCTTGGAAGGGAACCACTTGACCACAATGAATAAAAACATAAATGGACCAAAACTAAACCCACCATAGTAGGGGGCTTCACCCCCTACACCCCCTACTTAAATATTCCAACTCCAAGAAAGCAGTACATTGAAGAATGGGCAAAGTTCACCATAGTGGCCAAGTGGTTCCTTTCCAAAAGAAAGGATTTTGGTAGTCCGTGCTTCTGGATTAGTGTAGTTTTGAACAAGTGAATGGGTAAGTGAGATTTGATTATGTGTAATTTCGATGGGTTGAAGTAGACCCCTTTAATCAGCTCCCACAACCTCTTTCTGATTGTCACGTTTCATTAAAATGTGTTCAGTTGTTCCTTTCACGCTACATACATCACACAATCTTTAACTTTGTGCTTCATTTACCCATTAACTATTTTCCTTTAGTAGTAACCTCCCACACAAAGTCAAATATGCCCCATATATTTTTAAACCTCACTTGTCTTTCTTTTATAGCTTTTTTCTGATTATCACTTATTTTTTTTCACATTGTTTCACATAAAAGTGCTCCTCCATAAAATTTTCACACTATTCTTTTATTTTCTTTTATTTTCATATATCCTTTCCCTATTTCTTGCTTCCTAAGCAAAAATAGCAAGAGGACTCAGGAAAACCAGAATCCCCACTTTGCAATAACTTAAGCCTCCTTTGAAGTAGGCCAATGGGAAATATGAAAATGGCCCCTTAAGGACAAACAAGTGTTTCAGCTATAGGTCTTCTAAATGCCCACTGATTTTTACTTTTTACATTTTTCTTTTTGTAAGTCTTTAATGATGCATTCAGGCTAATAAAGCCTAACCTCACTAGCTGTAGACATGACATATTTTGCACTTTTTATGGGCTCATCAGTATAGCATGCATGGATTGTTTGACAATTCTCGTAAAACACTCAACTTTTTCTCTAAATTTACTAATTACTGTTTTCTTAATTACAATTAACATATTTTAATTTCTTCTCCTTTATTCCATATATACCTCCATACATCAGTTCCTCTACCACTCTAGCTAACTTTTTTTTTTAATTTCTTAAAGAATTTATAATCTGTAAAACTGTAACCTGGGCAGGATGAAGGTGGAGGCTGCACAGGCACAAGTTGGTATGAGTTGCAATCAGCAGATGCCAGTGGTATGGAAGTACAGAACTAGCATTGACTTATGAAGCTGCAAACATACTGTAGTTTCCAGAATGAATGCGTATTCTACTTTTTGTGCTCACAGCTAAAGCACTGAAACACTCAGTGTATAAGTGAAGGGTAGGCAACTGTAGCAGAAATGTTTTTTTCTTTCTATCATGAGAAGATCCACCCTTTCTTTTTTGATCCTCAACATTGAGTTGAGGAAGGATCCAGTTTTGGGGAACTACATAGTGTGCCCCACCTAGCTATGATTCTGATAATCGGTATTTCCTAGTGTAATTGGCCTCCAGTGTTTCCTCTCTTTTCTTTCACATTTCTTATATATAAACATAATGGCGCCTTTGCATATTTTTCATTTTTTTATTTCTTTGTCCTTCCAAGCACGCTCATCTCCTCATCATTGAAAGCTTAATAAAAGCTGTAACATTGGACATTGAGCACCTTTCCTGTTTACTTTTTTTTTACAATTTGCAGTTCTTCCTTTGCTATTTTTGTCTGAAATTCCTGAACTGTCTCCCCTTTAAACTTTTTAATCTACAAAAATTTCTCATTCCTTTCTTTTTCTTTTATATGGAGCTTCCTTAAATAGTTTACTAATGTTCACATTATATTTTCTTATCCATAACATAGTCTACTAACATGCTTTTTTGTACTTAACATTCTTCCATCTTCGTGTTTTCTGTTATACCAAAAGGTATAAAAACCTCTTCTTTTCTCCATTTTAAAAGAAAATGTTGCCTATAAATTATATCTTTCATTCTTTCCTTACTACTTTCTCTTTTTTCCTACCTACATCCTGTTCATTCCTAAGTTGCTCACCTTCTGTTCTACCCTTTGCTTACTTCCCCTTTTAGTCTCTTTCCTATATCATTTCTGCCCTTTAATCAGGTCAAACATTAGATAAACTCATCTCACAAATACCCACACAGGGCTTCCAAATCTTTTGTGTTTGTACTATGTGCAGAAGGTTGTAAAGGCCAATGTCAATGTCCATGTAGAACTGTTGAGCACTGCCATTGGTCATCATACAGCAAGGTTCCAGGCTTCCATGCTTTCTGCCTCCTGCTACTCAGTACAACCACTGTCATGAACTACATATATTGGCCTTGGCCAGCACTAGCCACACACATGAACTGAGCATCTTTGCACAGCAGTTGGCACATATAGCATAGGGTACAAATGTCAAGATTTTTACAATGTTTGTGGATATTGGATTAGATCATAAAGTTAGTGTCCTGAGGATTTGTTGTTGAATCTCTTACTCTTTCATTCTGCAAGTGTGTGACACCTAACTACTGTGTGTTTCCCTCAATCCTTTTTGTCTAACTGCTATATTTCTACCTGTAAATGAAGTGTTTTATACAATGCAAGTGATGAAGACTGAGGGTTCAAGTCCCCTCAGATTTGAAGAGTTTTGTCTCTTTCATTTTGCAAGTCACTGACACATAACTATGGTGTATTTCCCTGAAGACCTTTGGTTTCACTGCTGCTGTATTTCTGCCTGTAAATGAATTGCCTTGAATAATACAAATGATGAAGGTTGTGGGTTCACGTCCCATGGGGGTTGCATGTAAGATATCATAATTAAAGTAGGGTGGTTGTTTCCTGATATTTGCATTATAGTACAGGTAAAATGGTCAGACTCTGTTAATATTGTACCTGACCTTGATTGATATACTTGTACTTTTCCTTCCCCACTCACATATGTCTTGTTTTACATTTTTATATTCAGTTATTTGATATTTATATTCATCAGCATCCAGACAAATGACCAAGCCTGTTGTATACCAACAGTGTCTACTGCATCACTGCCAGGATTCTCACAACCACTGGTGTCCCCAGTTGCCACACTTACCTCCACCTTCCCTGATAGCAACATTGTCTTTCCTGTGTGTCTCATACCCCATTCTCCATGAGCTCTACATTTCTATTTGTGTCATTCCCCTCCCTTTGCAGTCTTGTCTATGTCATATGTTTGTTTTGTAGCCCAGGTTCCTGTTTCAGTCTCCTAGTTACATGTTATTTCCCATACTGCCTTCCACAAGTTATCTTCTTTGTGTATAGGTATCATTGGCTCATAAAGCAGATTAGCACACAAATCTCATGACCTTGTGAGGATGCTGCATGGCTTATTTCTTTAGCTGTAACTGTGAGCATTACACTGTGCTGAACACCATGGGGTCATATGCTCATATTCCAACTCTCACTGTTGCTTGTATGTCTCTGCAGCTGTACCATAGACATTCACATCTTAAAGGACAACCGCACCCACATACTCAAAAAACACATTTATTTCATCATGGTTTGGTGTTTTCTACATTTTAACACCACTCTGGGACTATTTAGAGCTTTTTAGATATTTTTATATGCAATTTCTGACTCTGACCACATGGGGGCTGGCATCATGAAATAATTTTGACTATTTAGTCTGCCTCTAAGTAACCCAGAATGCATTGTTTGTCTCCAAAAAATTGCATCAGATCTGCCACATTTTCCCTAAAGCTCCTGTCAGTGCATTGATTTTACAGGCATTCACTGCTGTGTTATAGTCACCTACTTTTGTTTAAAATTTTATCCTTTTTCAATGACTACTTCAAACACAAGCAGTGAAAATGCTACAGAACAAAACTGAAAAGTGCATTTTATTACTTTTTCTTCTTAGAAATGCTAACTTGATTTTTTTTTTTTGTGAAGGCTGAAATTTAGTTGTTCAAGGTATCTCCCCTCCACCTTCACACCTACCTTCCCTAGCTGTCAAAGAGCTAAGGGTAATTTGGCCCATTATCTGCATGTGACTGACAGCTCACAGCAGGTGACCAGACTAATGTACTGTTTTCTTGTCAACCTTTCCTTCCTTACAGTGGGAGACTTTTTTTCGTTGCACTCCTCCTGCCAAATTTAGAACCAAGCTTCATAGCACTGGGAATAATCACTGTTTTGCAAAGCATCAAACTCATGCTCATCTTTCCTTACTGTTTGGTTAAATAGCTAACAAATGATGCATTATAAACACAAAATATTTCGCAGACTTGCATGGCAGCACCCACATGCTTTTTTAAGTGGTAATTTAAGAAAATGACGGTATTGCATACTTCTTGTAATCTGATGTAGTGATGTCGATTGTGACAGATATCTGCCACTTATGGAAAAACATGCAATTAATGTCTACGCATGGTCATTGCAAATTTATGCTCTTAGTTTTGCAGCTGTTACTGTGCTTCTGCCTGTACTTTGTCACATATTGGTAGGGCTCTTCAGAAAAGTGAGATTATAGTCTGACATTTTTGCTAGGTTAAGAGGGGGCTGAGCAAGGCAGCTCTGACATCACAATGTGGGAGGTCCACTGGCTCTTCTATACAGCATGCAAATCAGGCGGGGATTATATCACTTTGGGAAGGAAACATCCCAGTAGCTAGAGCAAGAGCTCTGGCAGATGTGACATCATCATTTCAGAGCCAGCTAGAGGTTTTTCAACTTGGTTTTCAAAGTGAAAGTAAAACAGTATGGAAAGGTAGGAAGCCTAACAGGGAAAACAGTTGAGTGGAATAGTTTTTAAAGCTGCATGGGTGATTTTTCGAGGCTGTATCAATGAACAGGGACTAAAAGAGACAGCAGGTTGAGCAATCTGCTTTAATATCCCATTGTTGTCCTTTAATGCAGTCCCTGCTCTGGCCGCAGCCAGAACAGTTAATGAGTTGCTTGTCACTCACATTTGCCCAGGCAGATTAATTGTTTATGAGCCTCAGGGCTCATTTCACATGTGTGGTAAACAGTGGTGGGCTGGCCGTGCTCGCACATGCAGTGTCTCTGAGTGTTAAGATTGTCTTTCTCTCACCTGAAATATTTCAAAAGTTATCTCACAAAATTATTCTAAGCCCAAAGGAATCAGGGCTTTCATAACTTTAACTGAAAATCCCAAAGGAGTAATAATATCACCCCAAATCATGTAACTGTAACTAGTTGGGCCATTTTTGTGTCCTAGACTGCACCACTGGACTTTTCCATTCATTGTAGACGTGTGCTACTCTTTACTTTTAGTTTCCAAAATGTGTTCACTCATGTCTTCAGCTTCCTGGCATATATTTACTTCCTGGTTTCTCTCAGCACTATTATCAGCAACCAAATAATTTACATTAGGCAAAAAATCCTTTTCAGCATCTTTCTAAGCTACTTGTGAACAGTTCTGTATGCAGTTAGCACATTTTCCTGCTATTTCATCCCACAAAATACATAGTTATCATTCAGTTCTTCCTCAGACATTTTAAGCAGCAAATCATTTTAACTGCTTCCATCTGATGTTGCAGTTATTTGGACTTCACTAGTTACTACTTCACATTCTATAACTGCACATCAGACTTCTCCCTCTCCACCACGTCACGGTCCAACATGTTGTTCCTTGGCCTCTGTCAGCAACCCTCCAGTGCCATTTGGGTGAAAAAGTATGGGGCTTTTTGTTTATATACCTCATGCTATTTTCTATATAATACATAAATCAACAAAATAATTTCCAAGTACTGAACAATAAGTAAGTTCATATAAATATTAATTTAAACATATTTAACATTCTAAATTTCTCTCAGTTCCTTTGCTCCACACAACCCTTTCTTTATTCTTCTCATAATCATTTCACACATTTTATTATATAACATTTCTTTACAGCTACTATTCAAGATTATCGATGCAGTACATACTAATAAGTTAGCCATCACATCTTTTTCTTCTTTCTTTTCATTATAACCCCCATAACATATCATATCCAAATCTATATTTTGAAAGCATTCAAACTGATATTCATTCTTAAACATTTCCCACACTTGTCTAACTTCATCACATTCCAACAATGCATGCTCAATAGATTTTTCCACCGTGCATATTTGACATAATCATTCACTTGTTTGCTTGTATTTAATTTGCACCTTGACTGGCAAATTTTGCAAAATGAATCCCCATAGAAAATATTCCATTCCATTCCATTAACCCTTCTAAATCTAAACTGCCTTTCACTCATTACTCTTTTAATAGTCATACCCTTTTGCATCCATGGCTTCATGTAATAATAAACTTTATCTGTAATTCTTTCATACCGTGTTTCTTGCTTTTTTATATATATATATATATATATATATATATATATATATATATATATATATATATATATATACACACACACACACACACACACACACACCTTTTACCCTAATTTGCCAACTTTTTATTTTTCCACTATACTCTTTAACCTCCTTATTTTCATATACACTTATTTTCCATATGCTCTATGCCATTCAAAATGCTTTATAGTTCTCCTTCATCTTTCCTACTATATTTTCATATTTTTTGCCATCCTGCACTGTATCCAATATGAATGAAGTGAAGCTAAATGTATGATGAGATTCTTTAAACATATCCTTCCATCATCTTTTCTACAATCCAGTTGCTTAATGGGGTTTGACCCTGAATCACAAATGACCTCAAAAACAATTCCAATTATTCTTTTTCTAGACATGTAAATGTGCACCCAGCTCCTATGTAACCCAGTTTCCCCAACATCTGTGCATGTACCAAATATACTTTTTCTTTGCAAATATCATTTAGAATGCTCCCACATATTTGATAATCTTATTTCTTCTAATACTTTCTTCCATTGTCTTTCTACTACTTCTGTCTTCCCAAACTTAATGTCCATTACATTTATCTCACACTGAGAAATATATCCCATTTTTTCAGCATCCCCAAATTGTTTATTGTTATCTTTGTTTAAAAGTAATCCCAGTTTACTTAAGTCTTCCTCAGCCATATAAATTCTCTAACCCACAGCTTCCTCTTAGCAATTATAACTAAATCATCAACATATGCCATAAACACTGGATATTACAGCCCATTTCTCATTCTGCCATTTTAACTCCTCTTTCTGAATCCTAAGATGACAGCATTTATAACTAATGCAAATAAAGCTCCACTCATGGGGCACCCTTACTTCAGTCCCCTCTTAGTGCACTGCACCTAACCAATTAATCAATTAACCATCTTTATTCCATGTACTACTATGCACTATCTACAACACGTTTTCCATGCTATCTCAGTCCATAATCACAAATAATTTCCAACATACTATCACACTCTGTACAATTGAATGCTTCTTCCACATCACAGCCAGCTGTCTTACACTCACTTTCTTCTCTCACAATACAGTCAACCACATCTTTTATTATAATTAGCTTACATCTTATCTGTCTTCCCTCTACCCCTTGAATTCATTTGTACAGCACCTCCCCTATTACTTTCCCAAACTATTCAGTAATATTTTCATGAATAACTTATAATCTGCATTACTTAATGTCAGCGGCCTCTGATTTCTTATGTTTAATATTCTACTTTTTTAAAAAATAAACCTTTTCACCATCTCTTATTTTCCCATTCAAACCACGCATCCATAACTTCCACTATTGGGCACTTTTGCTCATTCCCCAGATCTCTAAAAAAAGCATACTCTGGCCCATATGGCCCTGGTGCACTATCTATATTTTCTTTTTTAACACCTCATCCAACTCATCTTTACTTATTTTTTTCTCTAACTTACTTACTGATCCTTTACTAAACTTCACAATCTCCCATTTCCTTTTCCTCTTTATCACTTTTGCATCATATAAATGTTCGCATACTCATCTAAACTCTTATAAATTGTGTGCCCACCTTGTCCAGTATACATGTCATTTTCAATCATCTGTTTTGATTCTTTTACCAATGCTATGTTACTTCCTCTCTTCTTCCTTGTAAGAAACATTTTTGCCTCTTTATCATACTTTTTATTTTCCCCAATTTTTCATTAAACAAACCAATCTCCTTCTCTAAAACATATTCCTCCTGTGTATGTAAAGCATATTCATATTCCTGTATGCTGCTTGCATACTCATATTTTTTTCTTCCTCTAAAAATTCGTTTACTCAACCCATATAGCCTCATAGCCTCATTGTCAGAAAAATATACCTCCCTCTTTCCCATCTGCATTAAGCTCTATTACAAAATAACAAAACCTACTTCTGCCTTCAGATGTCCTAATATATATATATATATATATATATATATATATATATATATATATATATATATATATACATATAAATGGGTCTACTTCACATTAACGAAATGCCATTTACTCAAATTCCAAATATAATATAGTTTAACTAGGGAAAGGAGGCACTCAGCAACAAGAACAAAAAAAAAAAAATACCAAAGCAATTCAAACCCATCCAAGTGGGACACTTCACCCCCACAACCCCCAAACCCCCTAATTAAATATACCAACTTCAAAATCGCACTATAGTGGGGAAAAGGGCAAACTCCCAAATTTTGTCCGACTGCCTCCTTTCCCTAGTTAAACTATTGGTAATGTAAGTCTTCGTTAAAATATCACTTCGGTGTATTCGTCTCAGTTATTTGGAATTCTGGTAAGTGGCATTTCATTAATGTGAAGTAGACCTATATATATATATATATATATATATATATATATATACACACACACACACACACACACACACACACACACACACACACACACACACACACACGCACACACATATTCTATCTTTCCCAACATGTAATTTTCCACATGTTGTCATATCTCTCTATGTCTTCATATCAATCTTTAGCTTCCCTACACATTTTACATTTTAACAGATTACTGTAAGTCTAGTGGGACTACCGTAGTCAACAAAGCATAAATAAATAAGATAAATAAATAAGTATAAACTCAGTCATCTGTGTCTGATTTTTACATTATAGTGCGACCTCTTTACAAATTCTAATCTGAAAATGTGGTCTCCTCCCCTTCAGTCTGATATTACAAAGGCTCACCCATGGATCAATACCATGGTTTGTAGAATATGTAGTACTTCAGTTAGTGAAACACAGTCCGGATAGTGAGTAATGTTAAGAATGCATTGTATTGCCATTTTTGCCAGAAAGGAATGAAAGAAAAGAAGTGATTTAGTAGGTAAGACAATCTGAGTGTCAAATGTGATAAATGATATCTCCAATTAATGAATCCCAGTAGCCTGCAAATATTCCCAAAGATTATGCTAGTAATATTTAATTTAGACTATATGACAGCTCTGAGGTGATATGAGAAATTTTTATTTGTTTTTGTCTTTTAGCCAGAATGCCATGTGCATGGATTAGCATTCCGAAGGAAGTTCTGAAATCAAGAACAGAGGGAGAATCCACAAATGCATGTGCTACACTAAGCTAGTCTAATGGCCTACAGGTAGAAGCAGAATATTGACTAAATACAGCAGATAATCTCTGTTGGGAGTAAGGATTATAGAGATTTGAACATAATGGTGGAGTCCACGTGACCAGATGTAATACTCAGGTAACAGGAAATTTTGCCATACCCCATACCCGTGTCACAAATTCCAACTGTTATACAATGTTTGTATTTTATTTTTAGAATAAGTGAAGAACTAATTAAACCATGTCATTGTTGGTTTTCCATGCCAGATAAAACAATCTACATGTAGACATACTCCCTGGAATTCAGAAAAAGGCTAACAGCTTATGGTATTTGCCTACCACAGGTAAGTCGATTACCACAGCAGTTAGAAAATGCAAGTCAGTGGCAGGTATGGCTGCAATGACAAAGACCTCATCATCGCATTAGCATGTCTCTGAATTACAATCTAGCTAACATTAGCACTGTCAGACTTGATGGCAGTAGGGTTCTCCATAGTGGTCTATGCATCACTTTGGCAAAAGCACCACCTAAACACACACACACGCACATAGTATTTAGCTGATATTGTCCTACCAGCCCTGCTCATGCTATACACATCAGTGGCTGTACGTCTACAAAAGACTGTGGACGTTTGTATTGCTTTGCTCTCCACATAATGCAGTAAAGCTTTTCTTCAACTTACTCTACCCTACACACATATCCAGACTCTCAGTTCCCTTCACTCCTAGTGTGACCACACAGATAGACAGATAGGCAGTCAGACACAGTCAGACAAACACACAACACACACACACAAAAACACACAAACACACACACATCCACATACTTATATACACACTAAGAGACACCCCCACCCCCATGTCTTCACTGAACTTAACTGCATCATGACTTCTTCAATAGGAGTGAGTGGGTGACTGCTACTTCTGACAATGTTCACTTGTTTCTCAAAAAGTGGAATTTTATGTGGTCAAGTGAGTCCCTTAAAATCTGAATCACTCAGCATCATAAATCGGAAAACACTAGCATTTTTGGAGGACAGCACATGGTGTATTATCATTAGTCACTCCCCCAAATTGCAACATTATCATGCAGCTCTGCCTGTGAGACTGCCTACCCTTGCTGCTGAGGCCCTTGCTAGTGGGAAACCTCAGAGGTAGTGTTGTCTGATAAAAGGAAAGGCTTACCACAAGGGAGACAATAGCCACATTAAGGCTCCCCCTCATGATAAGCCTTTCTAAATCCCGGCCATTAAGTTTAAATGATAATATTTCTAGAAAAATATAATTTTAGACACTGCTGTATTAAGAGTGCTGTTTTAAAATCAATTCCTTGTACAAACCAGTGGATTTAATTTTGACGTGCATCTTCTGATGAGGTTATAATCTGAGCAACTACTTCCTTTTGAAGGTTATTTGTCTAGGAAGAAATTAATAAAAATATATGAATTAGCAGGATACCTTTTACTTTATGTTTCATGTTTTGAAAAAATGAAAAACTAAAATCCACATAACTATCATTTAATAAATCACCAACAATAATGCAAAAAGAAACACACTGCAGACAACCAAACTACAAAGCAATTGGTTGGTGTTGGTCATTTATTATACACTAGTCACATGGGTTGCAGTGTTATTGTTATTACTATTATTTTTCATGTTTTGCTTACTAGGGGCTTTTTTTCAGGAATGCTGGTGTAAAATTTTATTTTATTTAATTTTATCTGTCTATCTGTCTATCCTTTGTTGACCAGGTTACTCTAAATACACTTTTGGCCTCTTTTCCAGGGAGACCTGAGGTGTAATTTTCTCAGGTTAAATGCATAATTCCATATTGTGTTATGTTTCTGAACAGAAGAAAATTTGCGATTTAGAGATGGGCTTTTTCCGAAGGCACAAAGAATGTTAAAGTGAATTGTTCTGGGTCTTGTAAGGTGACTTAGCATGATGAATACTGCCTATTAGTTTATAGTAAGGGGACTTGTATGTATCTGGCATGCATATAAATAAAGTTGTTTTTTTTTTTATTTCGTCACTTATCATAAAGTGCTCGCAGAGACAATTAATAGGAAACTGTATTGTGTATAGCTTTGTGGTATTTTGATTTCTTTCTGCTTTTAATACTACTGTCTATTCATATAAAATGATTATAGTTTGCTTACTACACATCTTAAACAGTTGTTTATTTATTTATTCCATTTAACCTTTTCTTATTGCAAAAAAATGGACAAAGTGCAAAAGAGTCAAATAAACAAGACCTAAACAATACCATAATTACTACTGTAGTAAAGAAAGGCAATAACATAGCATAATCCAAAAACTCCACCCAAAAAAGTCCCACGTCTATATTGACTTAAAATAGTATATTGCATTTTAAAAGTGCCCTAGTAGTAAGAAAAAATAGACTACATGAAATGACATGCCCAAGTATAATAGATCCACAGAACTGAAGTTCAGATTCAATCTATATAAATACTCAAAACCATCTTACTGTATATTTCCATTCTTAAAACAACTCTTGGAATTCAGGAAACACTTTAAATGCCTTCAACAAATTGACATCCAAAGGTATATATTCACTAGCATTTATTTCCTGAAGACAAGCCCATTTTGGTTGGAATGTAGCACTTTATCATGTTAACCAATATGAAAACAGTGCACACACACACACACACACACACACACACACACACACATATATATATATATATATATATATATATATATATATATATATATATATATATATATATATATATATATATAACATCTCAAATTACCAGTTGGCTGAAATACAAATGTTACTTAAATCATCCCATGGCAAAACTGGAAACTTGCAGTCCCAAATGTATTTAGCATTTGTTATTCATTTTAAAAATATGCATTACCAATGTGTGCAGATGCATCACACAAGTTACTTAAACTGCAAATAATGAAAAATAAAATGTGACATTTTGTATCAGGTGCTTCATGAAGACAACATCAGTATCATACTTTAACTGAGGAAGTTGGCTTTGAGTTCTTTCAAGAGCCAAGCTAATCGTTTACACTTTAAGTTTTAAAGCACTATCCTTCTCATATGGACCACTGTACTTTTCTTTCCAACACCCTAAAGATGAAAACTTCTGTTAGATTCTGCAGATTCAGTAGTGAGTCTGGCAATACTATTAAAATCCAATTTCGTATACTGCACTGCCCTTCTAGACATATTTGTTATTCTTTTCTTTTCAATGTAAAAAAATGCATAGCTGTAATTAATTTCAAGAAGACTTCAAAGGAATTTCTTTCTTTTTTTTGGGGCTCGCTTACCCCTCTTGTTGTTTCAGCCCATTCATTACCCATCATCAAGATGATTGTTGATTAGAAATTTTCATTATTTAGGCAGCCATCATGGTTGTTTATGATTTTTTTTTTATTTTGTATCTCTAATATCACCCACACACTTGACTTAGCATGTGGAAGAGGACCTACAATGGGCGGACCTCAAAGGATGCCCTCCTCACTTCCACAACAGGCATTCTTTCAAGAAGTATCACTCTTATCCTGAAAACCCAGCAGGAATTTTCATCTCCACCAAGGGAAACTGTTCCTACACAGTGTGCCTCCTGAGTGCATGCTGCCAACCCCATCCACTGGGAGAGGCATGTAGGCCATGCCCCTTCATTCCTTCCTTGGTACTTTTCTCCTCCAGTGCCTGGGCTGCTAACTGTACCTACAGTCAGATGAGTCACAGTCAGGGCTCATCCCTGTACAGCATAAACCAGGCTCGTCCTGAAAGGAGTTTCTTAACAAAGACGCCACTTGTACCTCTGTAGCTGCAATCACATAAAGATATATTAAGATCAAGGCTCAGCTGTTTTCTTGTTTTGACTAATCTATGTTTGCAAAATTCCTTATCGATTTTCTTCTGAACTGTTTTCTTCCTATCGGTAAAAACTCCTGCCACCATATAAGTGTGGATTTGGAATATTTCAGAGGACTATTTATTTTATTTTATTTTATTCTTTTTCTCACTGGCTAAACCCTGTTTTGCCACATTATTGTAATTCCAAGACCTATAATTCCAAGTCCCTGAACTATGAAAAAATGATAAAATTCAGAGCATAGCAAATGTTCGCTGTTCTTCTTAAAATCATTTTTGGTAATATGCAAGCCACAGGCACCCCCCCACTCCAACTATTTATATTAACTAACTATGAGATCACCATATCTTGGAGAAAAGGGAATACTCAAAGACACAGTTATTTCACATTTAGTATATGTATGGCTTCATTTTCATAAATTCAGTTTCACAGTTCTGAGACTCACACTAACGAGCACCAGAATTTAAAACTGTTATCCATCTTTTCTTAGACAACCAATGACAGGAGTACTGTCAAGTTAAATGACTTGCTCAGAGTCACACTTTGCAAATGGAGCATAAAGAAATTTAGTCCAGGCCTACAGGATGAAGTTCATTAAAAGCTCAGGACCTTATCCATCTAAGCTAAACTGATTGATTGTTTAATTGACTAACAGATTAATTACCTGATTTATCTCTGTTGATCAAGAGATCTAACTGGACAGAATCCATTTATGGTGGGGGCACACGGAGGAAAGCACCTAACAAAAAATATTTACTAACAAAATATTAATGATATAATTTCCACAAATGCAGAAATGAATACATACATATGAATATTCGGGTCTATATTATATAACCAAAGTTTTATAACTTGAAATACCATATGCTCAACACCATATGGTCGAAGTTATAAAACTATGAACATGTCAAAAAAAAAAAAAGTATCCTAACAGGTTAAAGCAGGGGGCAAGCCCCCTTGCACCCCCCGCTCTTTAAATATACCAACTCTGAGACCACACTATAATAAAGGGAAATCTTCCCTTTACCACATTATAGTGCGGTCTCGGAGTTGGTATATTTAAAGAGTGGGGGGTATGGGGGTGCAGGGGGACTTGCCCCCCCTTCCTACAACCCTTAGTTTAGGGTTTGTTCTTTTCTTTATTTTTTTTATATATTCGAAGTTTTATGACTTCAACCATATGGTGTCAATCATATGGTATTTGAAGTTATAAAACTTTGATTATATAATATAGACCCAAATATTCAAGTAGTAGTATATCAGTGAAGAAAACTGACATATGTGTCAACATTAAGTAAGTAAACCGCTGAAGAAATTCATATGTGCAAGAAATATATCTATATATATATACATATATATATATATATATATATATATATATAGTGTACAAATGATAAACGAAACAGCCATTGTCAAATGGCACAATGTTGAAGTCAACATATCGAAAACACTGACATCAACATGACAATACTTATAAAAAATGCAATAAACACTTTTTTTTTTTTTTTGCAGGGGCAAGCCCCCTTCACCCTCCACCCCCACACCCCTGGTTAATTATATATACTTACTCTGAGATCACACAAACAGGGGGTAATGGCAAATCTTTCAACCCCTGGATTTGTGCACATTCGCACACCAGTCAATCAGCTGGCCTAGTCAACAGTGGAGTTTCTAGGTTCCTTTTCTTTCCAGGGTACATTAGAGACACAGTAGATAGCTGCTGGGACAAATAGGGCATGTGCCAAAAAAAAAAAAAACATACCAGTAAAGAATAGAATACATGATACATGATAACATCTTGCCCAAAATCCACTGTTAAAAATGAAGGATAATTTCCCTGCAAAAAATGTGGATGCCATAATCTTACAAATCCTGTCAAAGTTCACAACACAGAAAAACTACTAGTTTGTCATAAGGTTTATGGTTTTGTGAAGTGTTGGTATGCCACAGTGTAACAAATCAAGGGTGCTGCTACCAATACAACAGAAGTAGGAAAAGGTCATATGCAAAGACATTTGTGCCTCAGTAGAAAAAGAAAAAAAATATCATTAACCCAAATTCAAGAACAGTAAGTCAGATTTATTTTGTACTGTGCTGTATAGAAAGGAAAATATTTCAAAAACAAATACACTAATTTTGGCCAACATTCAACGCAAAGCACATCTTCCCATTGCAGACATTGGTGAATAAGCAAAGTAGTTTATATGTCTGTTAAAAGTTCTTTGATGTAGCAAGTGGTCAGTTAGCAGCTCCTGGAATGCAAAGATAGTTTGACACCTCAGTTAATAATGGCAAGCCTTAAAACATGCAGTTTGGCTTGTTTGTTTTGTTGAGCATTTACAACTACTGTTAAAGCGGTAAGAGCTGCTCTGAGAACAGAAATCAGAGTAATTTGAGCAAAAAAGTGAAAATGAAAACTAGGTTTCAGAAGCTGTGCAAGATGTGTGTGTGCCTAACACAACTGCCATTCTATTTACATGGACATTAAAAAAAAGGATTTCCTTATGTCTAGCAAAACTCACATAAAGGGAACTTAAAGTAGATTCTGGGAAAAAACCTCCAAGACCACTTTAGAGCAGCAGGTCTGTTGAGATACAATAATCATAACCCCTAAATGATTCTGCTGCATTAAAACAGTCTGAGTACAAATTTATTTATTTATTTGACATTTGTTGACCAGGTTAGTATGGCTGGGCATGCGCCCATTTTCAGCATAGACCTGAGAAGAAAAGCTCCAAATAAAAATTAGATAATATACAGTGAATTAAAAAAAATAGTTACAAATGTAAAAAGCAGCATTCACATGTAAATTCAACACATACAGTTTTACAATAAAAAATTAGCAACTGTAAGATAGTACACAAAATGTAGTTGCATCTTATAGAATGATTTAGCGTACATTTCTTTACCAATAGAAGACATCCACTGTATACAAAAGTGAACAGTTACTCAGACAGGAATACAGTAGATTATAGTAAGCATAGCAAGTGTCCTCCTTGATATATAATGAAATAACTGAGATATAGTGACAAACAGTATTTAATTTATACTTTCTGTTGACTGGGTAAGTCCTACTAGACCTAAGGCCTCTCTTCAGGGAAGACCCAAGCTGATATTCATACTGACTAGGGAAAATTTGGCCAGGACACTGGGGAACTTCCTGTACTCTTTTTGTACAGGAATGAGTTCTTTCATTAGCACTTCCAGTCTCCATTCCAAGCACAGAGATGGCTTGGGGAAACCAGGAGGACAGCAAAAGAAGGATGGAATGTTTGGAACATGTTGTTATTGAAAGGAAAGTGAGGTTAACAGACGAAAATATGTTTGATGATTAAAAAGTATGCTCAGAAATGGAGGAAGAAGGTGTAAATGTAAAGGCAGTCGAGCCTTTGTTGGAAGGTGCACATTTTTGCAAGGAAGTTGAGAAAGAATCTGAGCTTTCTTGGGGCAAGAATTATAGAGAGAAGTAGCTGCAAATGGATTCTAAAGAGGTATTTCAACAAAATCTCTTCAGGGATGAAGAGACAACACAGAGATGTGTTGTTAGAACCCTTCATTCGGGAGGGTTGCAAGATGATTTGTTTATAGAGTTGGTGAATGCCAGTGAACCTGAAAATGAAAATTATGTTTTGTGGGGTGGCTTAATGGAAAATATACAGAGAGAGGATGTCCCACAGGTCCAGAACAGAAAGTCGTATGCTGAGATGGTGAAGTCAGGAGTGGAGAAAGAGGAAGAAGGAAAGAAAGCTGTAAACATAGAAAGAAGATTTTTAAGGTACAAATCAAAAAGAAAGAAATGGAATGGATAGATACAAGGTATGGGACAAAATAATAACACATTTAGGAGTGACAGCATATAAGGTAAGAGTGTTTATTTACATTAATAAAGAGACATTTTGTGACATTTTTTTCTGAGACTGGTAAAGCTATGGAGAATTTTCTAGGAGAGTATGAAAAAAAGAAAGACTGCGTTCCTTGGAACTCTTACATATGTAAAGCTTTTCAAAGACAGACTAAGAAAAAATAACATTCAATTCAGAACTGAGGTTGAAAAAAATACTTTAAAAAGTATATATTAACTTTATGTAAAGATCACTAACCCAAAAGACGTTTAGCACAGTTGAAAATTGGTTCTTACATAGGTGTCTTATCTTAAACCGAAAAAAAACTAAAATGCTACTATTCACCCTCACCCGCAGAAGCTCCCCACTTAACTTTACTGTCACTTCAAATAATGGAACTATAATATCTACTGACCCAACCACCAAACTACTCGGAGTACTAATAGATAATAACTTATCTTATGAGCCTCACATTAATAACACCATAAAAACAGTGAATAAGAAACTAGGTTCCCTCTACAGGATCAAACCCTTTCAAACTCCTCTAGCAAGGTCACCATTGCTCACACCCACCTTATCTCTACCCTGCTCTATGCCTCCCCTATCTATACCAAAATATGCAGAAGTAATCTGAGCAAACTGTCATCCCCCTACAACAATATTGCCAGATTTGCAGCTGGGTCCTCCTATAGAACTCATCACTGTATCAATCTGAATCAACTTGGATGGTTAGAATTGCCAAATCTAATACTTTTCAATCAACTAATAGTAGCCCACAAGATCCTGTATCAACCTCAAAATACACCCATACTTACGCCCCTAGTCACCCCCTATAACGATCTTAAAACCCTATGCTCATCTAACAAACTACTTGTACAAATATCTAAATCAAATAATTCAGCTGGTGACAACCTGTTCTCTAATACAGTAGGTAAAACCTGGAACAGCCTCCCAAGTTAGTTAACCTCACTATCCTCAGTTAACCTATTTAAAAGCAAGCTCAAACCCTACCTCAAATCACACTGGCTATGCCCCTGTGATAACCCAGACTAACCACCATACCCTTTTCTAGACTCCCTTGATTCCTAGCCTCTTATGAGCATTATCTTGTGTTTACTCGCCGATAATAGTGTGCTTGACCATTCTGAGGATTATTTCTCATGTAAATATGTATATACAATTGAATGACTAACCATTTTCATATAAGACCAGAACTCTTGTGAGACTGAACATTATAATTGTATCCTTGTACTTTGCTTATGAATACTCTATCCACTTAACACTAGCGTTTTTTCTTTTGATATTTTTGTGCGACTTTAGAATCTATAGTATCTCCTAGATATAATTTGCATTATTAATACAAACTACTGTTGCATTTAGGTTTATTTAAATCAGGTTTTTCCCTATCGGAATACAGAATATAAATTCCTAGATATGTAATATGTTATAAAGCTTTGTAATGTACCAATTTCTATTGTAAATATCATTGTCTTGGCCTATTTTTTGTTGTTTGTGGAGCTTTTCTCTCCGGGCCTCCACTGAAAATGGACATATATCCAGCTGGACTAGCCCGGTCAACAAATGTAAAATAAAATAAATAAAATAAAGATGTGATACATATTGTAAAAAGTGTATGATAATAGAGACTTATGAACAGGTGCATGGGACTGCAATGTTATTTTGAAAACCGAAAATGATAGTATTGTGTATATTACAAATGTTATAAATGTGGAAGGAGACACAAGAATAGTGAAATACTGAGATCAGCCAAAGACGTGTCTTTTTGTGTGGGAAAGCTGATCTTTTGATTTGTTTGTTTGTTTCTTTTGGCTTTTCCTGGTCAGGGGTCGCCACAGCGGAACTCCGGTCCGCTAATGATTGGCAGTAGATTTTGACATGCTGGCTTGCCGGGCCTAACGCACAACCTTCAACGAAAGAACGCCCATTCACGCATGTCGCCACACAGAAGACGCTCTAACTGAGAATCGAACAGGCAACGTCTAACTGTGAGGCGACAACGCTACCGCAGCACCACCACCGCTGATCATTTGATAAGTAGTTGTAAAACAAGGAAATGTATTGCTTATGGAAGGATAGGACATGATATAAGAAATTGTGAAATCAAGTGTTACAAATGTAAGAAAGTAGGACACTTGGGGATGTAGTGTGAATATAAAGTAACTGAGACTGTAGAAATATTAACAGAACAGAATCAAAAGAGTGAGGACATAGAAATGGAAAAAAATAATAAAGAGTGTACAAATCGAATGTGAAGAAGTAAACGATTTTGAATATAAAGAAGATCTACAAAAAGTCAGTAACAAAAGTTTTATTCCTAATAAAGGAGAGGGTGAAGCAATGGGATTGAGTGACAGTGAAGATACAAAATGTAATTTAATTAAACAAAAAAGAAATTCTATTGGTAAGATTGTTTGAAACAGAAAAATAAAAACAGTAGAAAGATATAATAAAGAAAAAAGAAAGGGAAAGGTTAAGTATAATATTCAAAAGGTAATATTTTGTGTAAGGTACTTGCATTAAATGTTAATAGTTTAATGAATGTTGTAAGAAGAATAGCCCCCAGATTCTGCAAGCCTTGCACATTGTGCAGAATTAGTGCAGGAGCTCTAGGAGGCAATATGTCTGCCGTGCGATCCAGGAATAACCTGTAGGGGCGTGCACGAGTGCTCCTGCACTAATCCTCCACGGACTCAGCCCCTGTATGCAAATTACCCCATTTGCAGGAGAAATCCATGCAAATGAGGTAAATATGCAATCCAGAAAGCTGGAAACCAGCCATGCAGGGCTAGTGTAATCTGCAGAAATGTACTCTGCCAGTAACGGAGTACATTTCTGCAAATTCCTAAATGGAGCCATGACAGCTCCAAATAAAGGGTGGATATCATTCAGAAAGCATGCCAATGGCCACGTATAAGGCCATTGGCATGGAAAACAGTTTAAAAAAATCAACTTTTAATTTTTTTTAGCCGATCTCGGTTGTTTAAGCATAGGGCAGTGGCGCGCAAACGGGATCGGGGGAAAATAAGACAATAAACCTAAAATAAGCATTCTAACTAAAATCATTATTCTGCCATTATAGCCAATGGCAAGCAGAAGACAACATGGTCAGTGAATAGTGGTTGCTAAGGGTGGAAGGCTCAGTGTGGGACATGTAACTATGCATTAGCAGGCAATCCTATGCAAAGGAGGGGAATGATAAATGAATCCCAGATTTCCCCTGCATGCTAGTCAGCTCCAAACAGTGTAAGAGCAGAAATAGCTTGTTAGCTGACATCATAGGGGTGTGTGTCAGGCATACTGTAAGTGGATTGGAGCCCTGTGGCTCAGGTTTGCTCCTAGCTTAGCAGAGGGGTTGGGAGGATGGCTTAATGGCTAAGGTGTTTGCCTTACAAACACAGGGTGCAGGGTTTGAGTCTCACAAGGGATAATTGGCTAGGCTTAAAATGGCTCGCAAGGGCAGTTAGCTTAGTACTAAACTATGAACCTATGAACCTAAGCAAGGGGTGTGTCTGAGGCTGCCTAGCACTCCTTACATTGCCTAAGTGGGTGTGCGCACCGCACACCAGTTTTAAAAAAAAAAAAAAACAGGAAATAGCAGCTCTGTGCACATTTAAGCACTGTGTTTGTGCGGCACACCCCTGGGCTTAAAAAGGCAATGGGAAGGGGAAAACAGTAGTCGGAAGTTAATCAAGGAGAACTAGCATAGCTGGCAGGTGAAATGTATCAGAATCAGCCAATTACACAGGCAGCAGACCAGCCCAGCCCAGAACACTACTATAAACTATGCAAACACCTTCCCCTCTGTTTTTTTCCATACTCTACACCACCAGTGTATACAAGCGGAGAACTTTTAACAAACAAAACAACAAAATGATAGGGGCTGCAGCAGGCATCATACAACAACATGTGGAAGAGGCTGAGGGTGGTGAGGATGTGAATGCTGTCAACCAACCTACAGTGAGGAGACGGAGAAGAGTGCACAGACCCAGGGTAACCTACCAGGGGCTACATGAGCTGGAGATAGTGGAGCACTATAGGGTGGACAGGGACCTCCTACAGCAAATCGTTGAGCTGTGCCGGCCACGGCTGACACCGAACTGACAGATGGGAACACATTCCACTGGATACCAAGGTATGTGTAGGCCTAGAAATACTAGCCACAGGTACCTCCCAAAGCTATTTCACCAGTTCCTGGATGCCATGTCAGCAAATACCGGTGAGCACATATATTTCCTCAATACCTGTGAGGTGTTGGCCAGCAATATGCATCTCTTCCACTAAATAACAGAATACCCTGAGGTAGTGGGTGCTATAGACTGCACTCACATATGCATCAAAGCACCACCCAGTGATCAGGGTAGGGTCTACATCAACCGCAAGGGCTTCCCCTCCATCAACTGCCAGGTCGTGTGCAATCCCAGGGAATTATAATGAATGTGTGTGCTGGCTGCCCTGGAAGCTATCACAATTCCTACATCTGGCATCTGATGCAGCTGTACCAGAGATTTGCCAATGGGGACATCCCTTACGGTCACCTAGTGGGGGATGCTGGTTATGCACTGGAGCCATGGCTGATGACACCCATCAGAAATGCACACACACCGGAACAAGAACTCCATAATGAGGCACATGCACAGACCAGAGTTGTAATAGAGCGTGTGTTTGGGAGGCTCAAGTCACGGTTCCGGTGCCTGCACACATCCGGTGGAGCCTTGCAGTACTCACCAGCTACATGTACTCAAATTGTTATGGTATGTGCCATGCTACACAATATGATCCTGCAGAAACAGCTGCAGCAGGAAGAGCATGGAGCAGGGCCACACAGCCCCCCACCAATGCCAAGGCCTGCACAGGCACAGAGTGACTCAGAGGAGAAACAACCTGAGCCTGCCCCAGTGGGCAGATGGAGGTGTGTCCAGTATGCCCTGGCCACGGCAATGAGGCAACATATAGCACATACACTGACATACTAGGGACACAGGAAATAACACCTCTCTCTCTGACTCACACATACAGTAAAAGGGATGCCAAACATGACACTACCTGTGCTCAACCATGTATAAGGAGTGTACTATGTGCATCCGACATAGGCAGCACTTCAGCACCATCCTCAATACTAGCACACCCACAGGGTAAGTCAATCAACATACCAATTGCTGAATGGAGTAGAATGTGTCGTTACCTGTATCTATGGTATGGATGTGAGCATGCAAGGGAATCAGGTGGCTGAATGTTATGCCAGCAGATAGTAGACAGCCATAGTGGCACCATGACATCTGTAACAAATACTGGAGCCACCATAATAGCCAGTACTACACAGGGCGACAAAACCCACTGCAGGAAATGTGCTGGGTGACATGTGTGTCCATATGACTCACACATGCCAGTCAGGGAGGTTCACATACCCAACAATAGTCTCAGCCAGCAGGACAGATGTAGACAAACACAAACAGAGGCTGTGCTATGGTGTCTGAGTAATGCCTAGGGGTAACCTCCCCCCCAGGCCTACACAGACAGACTACAGCAGGTCAGGCAGTGGGATGTTAGTTCTGAAGGGTAGGAAGTCAGACACTAATATGTAGGTCAACCAAAGCTAAGACCTGTAGTACACTGATATGCCTCTAGTCAGCATGATAGGTTAGAATACAGAATGAAATGGAGTACCTGACATACCAGTACAGTCATAGCAAATGTGTACAAGTGCCAGGTGTGCAACCCCCATCCTATGTAGACATGTAGAAACAGTCAGGTGTGCCCCCCCCAATCATGTGTAGAAATGTAGAAACAGTCAGGTGTGTGTCCCCTCAACCCTGTGTAGGAATGTAGAAATAGTCAGGTGTGCCCCTTCCCCCAATCCAGCATAGAAATGTAATAACAGTCAGGTGTGCCCCCCCCCAATCCTGTGTAGAAATGTTGAAACAGTCAGGTGTGTCCCCACACAATCATATGTAGACATATAGAAACAGTCAGGTGTGCCCTTTCCCCCAATCCAGTGTAGAAATGTAGTAACAGTTAGGTGTGCCCCCCCAATCCTGTGAAGAAATATAGTTGCATGTATGAGTAGGTGTAATACCAGTGGAGCACAGATGCCCAGAGGTGGCCAAGGTAGCAGGATAGATTGTAGTATTTGCACAATATGCAGGTCTGTGTGTGTTAGGCTGGTGTGTGTTTCATATTGCGTGAGAGTGGTCAGTATGTATGCATGTTGAGGTAAGACCTGGTGGCCATTGCCCACTACTGCTAATGACAGGGACAAGCCCTCACAACTGCAGTGCCAAAGACAATTACCACTAATATAACACATGCTAGCAGTAAGTCATTGTAAATGTATGGTGGTAATATGTGTCACCACCTGAAAGACTGACATGGCATGGCTGTTGGTCTAGATATACAAACAGTACACAGGGGAAAGTACCCCAGACATACAGTATATATTGTGTCACTGTGAAATGGAGACACCCTTGGAATTGTACATACAGGTATGCATCAGATTAACTGGTCCTGTAGTAGGGGAGACCGGTGATGTCTGCCCGAACATGTGCAGATCACAAAGGAGGTAGGACTGATGTATTGGGAAACAGCTGATGTACCTGCACATGCCAGCAGAACTGGAATGCCCCATGCATATCTGTGTGTCAGATGCAAGTAGTGTCCATAGCACACATGCACCCAGCTCACGCAAACACCACCCACAGGTACCTCTCTGGTCATATCCCTGCTGTGGGAAATGGGTACAATATGACCCCCACCTGTATATGGCAATAGCAGAAGAATGCAGCATGCAGTGCAGGTGTCCCATGCAGGTGTGTCCCTAGCTGTAGGTATCACCCTGCCAGCATCCACACCCCCTGATCAAGACTCGGAGAAGGTATTGGCATGAACACCTATCACACCTACCCTGTCACCCACGGGGAATATATTTTATGGTGGTCTGAGACTGTAGGACTGACAGAATGCAATGGCCTGACACATCTGGCCCGCAGCAACACCTAATGGCCCACAGGCCTCTGCCAAAGGCCTGTGTCTCACACGTACTGCCAATGCATGTTATGTTATGGACACCCAAATAACAACATAACACACTCCACATAAGCCATATGCAAGACCATTTGAACAAACCACAGTAACATGTCCACCATGTCCCACTGCATGAACTGTGGACCAACACTAACACACACCTGTGATGGGGTGATACCCTTAGGGAAAATATCAGAGAATGTATGCATAATGTATGGAAGAGGTTAGAATAACAGAGGGGGGATGGGAGCATGGGCAGCATGGAATGTGCATGGTCCAAAACCAAGCTGTGTGCACACACTATCCCTGGCTGCAAACATATAAATGGGTGGCTACACACCTACCTGTACACCACAATAGGGATAATGTCCTGACCCATGGCCCCTGCCTCTGGGTAACCTGTACAAATCTGTACAGCTGTGAGGCATTGCCACAACAAGATAAGGCCATACTGTCATGTCGATGGGTGTACAGATATGGGAACCTCTGCCAGCACTGTACCAAGGTGCTGAACCGGATACACAGACCCAGCAGCAAGTGTCTGCAGCTCCCCCTCCAGAATGGCATAACTTACCATGAATACGTGGGTGTCTGCCCACAATACCAGACACAGCTGCAGTCACCCTTGTCCCCCAAGACATCACTGTGAGCAAGAACGTCCACCTGACAGTACATGAGGACAGAGAACATCACAGTGTATAATAGTACACATGTCTGAATATCTCTGCTAACAGCAGTACCATGCAGCTGAAGCAGCACAGACACAATCACCTACAGTACTACACACCACCCCCTGCACAGTTTGTCCCCATATTGCCAAATGATCGAGGGATACCCTGCAGAAACAGTTTGCTATCTGTAGGTGTACAACACAAAGGTCTGCACTGGAGTACAAACTACCTGGAATCGATTCACACATTCAATATGGAAGGCCATACTGGGCATGTTCACACACTTAGAAATGAAGGCAATGTCAGAAAACAGCATACTGAAAGGTCATACTGGGCATGGTCATACACTTAAACAAATGAAGCTCATGTCTGCAAACAGCAGTGGACCATACATATCTGGCATTTGCAGATGTTAGTGCATACACTCCTCAGTATGCACCAGTCGTGCCTTGCACACACAGTGGTTAGGAATACAGACACATATCCAAGGACAACACATTATAATAAGCCAAAAGTACCTGTACATAGATGTGTGGAAGAGAGTGACTGTGACAAGGAGCCATCCATTATGAAGCCTGTCCCACCCAGCACACAGCCAAATGGCTACAACCACATGAAGTGTAAAAGTCACTCACTGTAGACATTAGTCACTGGTATCTGTCAGCATGACAGACTATGTGGTGCAAGTGCTAGCTGTGCAACATGACTCTATAAGGAAGTAGTCATCTAGCAGCTGTATACACGTACCTGTGGAATATAACCCTGCATGCGCCCGCATGTGGTGTCTCTAAATGAATGGGTTATGGGCCATGCACACCACACTGCCCTCCCCATAGCCCTGTTATGACAAGCCTGCTGAAGTCATCCACTTTGAAATACACCTTTGGGAAAGATGTAACCCAGTAATCTCCGTGGTGCATCATATAACTGCATACTGCTGTAGTGTGATAAACTAGTTAGGTAGGAGTTCTAATCCCAGACATGGCAACTGTGTGTGTGTGTGTGTGTGTGTGTGTGTGTGTGTGTGTGTGTGTGTGTGTGTGTGTGTGTGTGTGTGTGTGTGTGTGTATGTGTAGAGTGCAATGCTTTTTAGGCTAGTCACACTACAATTCAAATGCCCTACTTTGGCAAGGCAGCTGATGTCATTCACTGTGAAATACACCTTTTGGAAAGCTGCAGCCCAGTAATCTCCGTGGCACTTCCTATAACTGTGTACTATTGTAGTGTGATAAACTAGTTAGGTAGGAGTTCTAATCCCAGACATGGCAACTGTGTGTGTGTGCCTCTGTCTGTGTAGAAAGTAATGCTTTTTAGGCTAGTTACACTCACTACAATTCAAATGCCCTAATTTGGCAAGGCTGCTGATGTCATTCACTGTGAAATACACCTTTCAGAAAGATGTAGCCCAGTAATCTCCAAGCTGTAGACCAATAATCTCTGTGGCACATCCTATAACTGTGTACTGCTGTAGCATGATAAACTAGTTAGGTAGGAATTCTAATCCCAGATATGACAACTTTGTGTGTGTGTGTGTGTGTGTGTGTGTGTGTGTGTGTGTGTGTGTGTGTGTGTGTGTGTAGAGAGCAATGCTTTTTAGGCTAGTCACACTCACTGCAATTCAAATGCCCTACTTTGGCAAGGCTGCTGATGTTATTCACTGTGAACTATACCTTTTTAAAAGCTGTAGCCCAGTAATCTCCATGGCGCTTTCTATAACTGCATACTGCTGTAGTGTGATAAACTAGTTAGGTAGGAGTTCTAATCCCAGACATGGAAACTGAGTGTATGTTTCTATGTCTGTGTAGGAAGCAATGCATTTTAGGCTAGTCACACTCACTGCAATTCAAATAACCTACTTTGCCAATCCTGCTGATGTCATTCACTGTAAAATACACCTTTGGGGAAGAAGTACTCCAGTAATCCCCGTGGCCCGTCCTATAGCAGCTTCATGCTGTAGTGTGATATAGAACTCTGGTAGGGTTTCTATTCACACACATGGCAGTTGTGGATGTTTTTGTGTGTGTTTCTATGTCTGTGTAGGCAGCAATGCATTTTAGGCTAGTCACACTCACTACAATTCTAATGCCCTACTTTGGCAATCTTGCTAATGTCATTCACTGTGAAATACACGTTTGGGGAAAGAGTACTCCAGTAATCCCTGTGGTGTGTCCTATAACAGCTTCATGCTGTAGTGTGATATAGAACTCTGGTAGGGGTTCTATTCCCACACATGGTAGTGTTGGATGTTTTGTGTGTGTTTCTATGTCTGTGTAGGGAGCAATGCATTTTAGGCTAGTCATACTCACTACAATTCATATGCCCTACTTTGGCAATTCTGCTGATGTCATTCACTGTGAAATACACCTTTGGAGAAAGAGTACTGCAGTAATCCCCGTGGTGCATCCTATAACTGCATAGTGCTGTAGTGTAATAAATTAGTTATGTAGGAGATCAAATCCCAGACATAACAGGTGTGTTGTGTGTGTGTCACTGTTTGTCATTTGTATCCTGTGGGGAGGTGGTTGTGAATGTGTAACAACTGGACTCAATGTGCAGCAGGTTTTGCTAATTTCTTATATGGTGGCCCTAGTATATATGTCAATGTCCACTGTACAGAGATAACAGATGTGAAATAGCAGAGAGGCTGGGGTGCAAATCCATACCCCTACATGTGGCATCAAGACCAGGCAAACAAAGTTAGCAACCTTTGTATTACCCAGAGACCAGTCAACCCATGTCTCATACACACACACACTTGCCTAGGCAACAGCCACTATGTTGGTAGTACCCTGCATATTGCCCACTGATAGTAACCATGGTGTGATTGCAGTGGGCTACAGAGGGCATGGCACCCTGTCCATCAGTCCAATAGGTACGTACATGCCTACAGTGCACCTTCACCATGTTCCCCACTGGACACCTGCAGCACCTGTGGTGCCATCAAATGTGACCCACAAAGGACATACCATGCCTAAAAAACATGCCTTGTATGGACAGATGCCATTGACACCAGGGAATACTGGTATCATGCTATCAGTGTAGGTGCAGGGTCAACCTGCTGTCCATTAACAGTTCCTACCACATGAGGCACATGAGGTCAGGACTGGCACATCTGATGATATCAATCTGTGTATACAACGTGGGCCAGACACCCCAGGTACAGTTCCACATGTCACTGTACATCCGTGTGGGAGGTGTGCACATCCCAGACACCATCCATGTCATGGACTAAGGAACACATACATGGCAAGCAATGCACAGCATTGGCAACATGCAATAGTCACCCAGGTGACTGGATGGTGAATACATTACCCACCTGTGTGGGCAAATCCAGACACTACACCTCTGATCCACAATGCAGACCATTGTCATGTGGGCTGATGCCAAGGTATACCCATTACCTAGCGTTGTATAACCATCTGGCACAGTCGACCACTACACACCCGTAAAACAATGCACCCATGCACGTCAGTACTGGTACTGATGTCTGTGTGTGTGTTGTATGATGCGTATGACCATATTCACACTCACTACAATCCCCATTGACATACTGTAGCATTCTGTCTGATGTCAGACACCTCCATATACCCGTTGCCCATATAACCTCCGTATGACCCCTGTGGTGCATGTGATACCTGCACAGTACTGTGTTGTGGCAATCTCACTAGTGTTGAATTGTATTCCTGGGCCTGCCAAGTGTGTCAATGTGTGTGCATCCCTGTGAGAATGTGGCTGTGTTAACACTGACACCTATTCATGCAGACAGCCACGTGTACTACACCTACCATATAGCTACCATCTCCCTGTTGCAGATGTCACTCACCATCACATATACGTTTTGAGGGCTCCTCAACATGTAACCTATGTGGCAGATCCAATAACTGCATAGACATGTGATAGCACTACATAGTCGTCAGGGGGTTGATACACTGTACTGGTAGGTGTGTGACACAAACATGTTTAAGTTTTGCTCTCCCACCCCTCCCTGGCTTTTCTTTGCCTCTGTCTGCCTCTCTCACTCCCTCTCTGATGGATGTGGAGACTTACACCTGCTTTGCTTAGGCAGCAGCATGTGTATTTTAAGTGATGCTCATGATCAGCTGATGGTCTCTGCATGAATTGCAGCCCTCCTCTAGCTAATTGCATGTGGAACAGCTGTGGTAACATTCCCATAGCCAATTGCATGGAAACATACTCCAATATCTAGAAACATCATGTTTGTGTTGGGCCTTTTCATTCCCTGTGAGCAGGAACTCGATCTGTTGTTTGGCAAACAACATCTCAGATGGATTGGGGATTTACTTCTAACAACATACACTGTGGAAACAGGCCAACACACAGGAGGGAGATGTGCCTGACCTGACTATAGACTGTAAGTGCTGCTATACTGCATTTGGAGTAATGTTGGTTTAACAAGGTATGTGTGGATATGGCTGTCCTGCATGTTTTAATACCTGCCATGTCAATGCTATGTTTATGAGGGGAAACCCCCATCTGTAGGGTCATCTGCAAACTGGGCAGTGTGCGGTGCCTTTTGTTTCATGTGTTACCCACAGAACACCTATCTGTGAACTGCAGAAGGTAGTGGGAGGATTGCAGTCTGTAGATGGTGACAGCCATGAGAGTTACTGATTTCATATCTCTCATAGGACATATGTTGCAACAAACCCTGTTACAACAGTAAATGTATGAGGTTATCACAGCAGCATGTCAATATTGGCCCTGTGTATGTGCCTCCAGCCACAACTCTGTCAACCTTTGTGCATATGTCATGCAGTAAGAGGCACATATGTGCTGTACACCATAATTAGTGACATCATATTTGATAACAAGCCAGTGAGATATCAGACTGCTACACATGTTATGTATAGTAGGGGTTATAGTTGATGACATAACCTGGGCATTCTGTGGTTGTGTGTACAGTACTGCCTGTGTACTTATGGTGATTGTCAACAGTGTGTGTATTGTTAATATGTACCTTGGCCTGTGTACAGACGACTGTGGTAGATATCATTGTTCTTGGTGCTGTTGTATCTGATGTTATATGCTGCTCAACTGTATGTTACCCTATTGGCTTACATGTTTGTAGGGCCATACACACACATGTCCCATACCACAGACAGACATCGGACCACACTGTGTGAGTGGCACATATGAGGATGGTGTTGAACAGATAGTCCATATACTGTAATATTACTCTAGGCTGCGGCTGTGTTCACATTGGTTGTGGTTAAGCACTGTCACACAGGTATATGTAACCCTGTGCTGTGACATGCCTGTAGAGCCTGCTATATATGCAGGTACATGTGCACTCCCTCATAGGAAATGCAGGCCAGTGTTGAGCCAGTCTGCCTGTAGCCTGCACAGTGCTTTGTTACATGCCTAGCAGCTTAGTGTACTTACCCAGTGAGATGTCATATCCATATACTTGCCAGATGTACTGCTGCCGGGCCACCATAACAGTCATGTATGTCAGACAGAGCAGTGGGATGCTGTACAGATGTATATCAATATCTAGTGGGTAGTATGTGGCCATAGCACCTCTGTACAAGCAATTATTATGTGTCAGGACAGACAGGGGTGTGTGACTGCATAACCTATGGAGGCGAATGTATACCAGTAGTTACGTGTTATACCCATCTACATGGCTGTTAACATCCACATTGTCAGGCTTGGTCCAAATTTCTTGCATTAAGGGGTTCTGTGTATATCTCTGGACTGTCCAGAGTGTGTCAGACGGTCCACATATATTGGCCAATATCTCTGCTGCAGTCCACAGGAACATTACCTGCTAGCAGTGGTACTGTACTATGATGTCCTTAGGATGTCTGCCAGTAGCTAATGGTGCACATGTTAAAAGCAGATGTGACCTCCCACACACACCATGTCTGTGAAGACAATCCCTATTACAGTAGCAATAGTCCACAAATATACCTGCTATATATACCTGACATCCCCTTGCACTACGAAGTTGGAACTACAGTGGCTGAGGTACAGCTACACTCCAAGTTCAGGACATATGATGAAAATATATGTATATATAATTATCCAGATATCTATATAGATATAAACACATATACATATTGATGTACATAGATAGATATGTATATGTACATAGATATACATATAAACACTTGGATATATACATATACAGAGCATTATATGTCTACACATATACAGATAGAGATACATATGCAAATATACGTATGTATATCTACATATATATTGACAGTAGTAGGTATATCAGAATGGGTTACCCTTAGTATGTCGACAGCCCACTACATCGAATTCCACTTCACTGACACAGCAGAACATCGACAAATGAAGAGCTGAAGATTCCCGCATGGTAAGTTACCGTTTGGCCACCCAGAACTGAAAAACTGCCGTTAAACTGTCTACACACTTAATATTCCAACTTTGAGAATGCACTGCCGCGGGGGTATGGGGAAAAATTCAGGTGGATAGACAAACAGTAACTTACCGTGCAGGAAATTTTGGCTCTTCATTTGTCGATGTTCTGCCATGTCGGTGAAGTGGAATTCAATGTAGTGGCCTTTCGACATACTAAGGGTAACCCATCAGAATAGATATGCATGCACATATAGTTATAGATATCTACATATATACCAACATAACTAGGCATATCTGTGCACATAGGATGTGCATACATACACAGCTATATATACATATATCTATATCTATATATACATATATGTATATCTATATATATATATATATATATATATATATATATATATATATATGTACATACGAAGAGATGTACACATGGCCATATATATGTTGCACTATACAGACATAATTATGAGTATACATGTGTATGTGCATGTAGACATATATAGACCTATTATATGTATATAACCATATTCCTGTCATGTGTAAACCTCACGGTTGTGTATACCCTCCCAGATGTATCTCACTGTATGTATCTGCTATGTGTACATTATGATAAAACAACATATATGATGTAACAGTCATATCAATAACAAGCACTACACAATTTAGGAAGTAAAGACAATTTTTTAAGACTACACAATATGTGTATTTACAGCTATACTGGTAAAACAATAGCTGCCTTCACAGTGGTCATGGCATAGTGGTTAAGTGTTGTGACTGTAGTGTACAGGGCCCTGGGTTCAAGACCTGTAAGGGCTGTTCATTTTGCTGCTGGGCAGAATGGATACAGAGTGGTTAAGTCAGTTTTGAGCAGCTTTAAGTGGGTTTGATCGGGTTTGTGCGGAGGTAAGCCATGCTAACTTCTAGTCGTGACACACAGCCCTCGAGCTGGCATAGCAGATCACCAAACTGCTGGTTGAGCTCGCTACACACCACGACCTGGACCTGGCGATGGGTGACAGGTTCCTATCCACGTCTGCTACCAGGGGGATGAGCCCCATCCCCTGAGGTGGTTCCACATGAAGGTGGTGCAGGACCAATGGACGAGGAGGTCCCGGGTTGGGCCCCAGATGTCCTGGTGCCTGGTGCCACAGCCAGCTGAGGTGGGACAGGTAGGTCCACTGGGACCGGCCTTCTCAAACGTGCTATAGTGTTTAGATTTTATCATTATATGTGGGTTAGTAATAGTCAACACATTCCAGGGTTAGGCATAACAGCATGCATAGATATTCCCATTAACCCAGACACCAGGTACGGAACAGTTGCATAACAAACGGAACACAAGCATATATGGGACCACAATGGTAATAACTAGAGCATGTAGGTACATTGATGCACCATGCTCCCAATGTTGGAATAATTCAATATAGCACATGCATGGAAACAAATTTAAATATTTATCAACCAATAGGACATCATCAGAACATAGCTACCATCTCCCTGTTGCAGATGTCACTCACCATCACATATACGTTTTGAGGGCTCCTCAACATGTAACCTATGTGGCAGATCCAATAACTGCATAGACATATGATAGCACTACATAGTCGTCAGGGGGTTGATACACTGTACTGGTAGGTGTGTGACACAAACATGTTTAAGTTTTGCTCTCCCACCCCTCCCTGGCTTTTCTTTGCCTCTGTCTGCCTCTCTCACTCCCTCTCTGATGGATGTGGAGACTTACACCTGCTTTGCTTAGGCAGCAGCATGTGTATTTTAAGTGATGCTCATGATCACCTGATGGTCTCTGCATGAATTGCAGCCCTCCTCTAGCTAATTGCATGTGGAACAGCTGTGGTAACATTCCCATAGCCAATTGCATGGAAACATATTCCAATATCTAGGAACATCATGTTTGTGTTGGGCCTTTTCATTCCCTGTGAGCAGGAACTCGATCTGTTGTTTGGCAAACAACATATCAGATGGATTGGGGATTTACCTCTAACAACATACACAGTGGAAACAGGCCAACACACAGGAGGGAGATGTGCCTGACCTGACTATAGACTGTAAGTGCTGCTATACTGCATTTGGAGTAATGTTGGTTTAACAAGGTATGTGTGGATATGGCTGTCCTGCATGTTTTAATACCTGCCATGTCAATGCTATGTTTATGATGGGAAACCCCCATCTGTAGGGTCATCTGCAAACTGGGCAGTGTGCGGTGCCTTTTGTTTCATGTGTTACCCACAGAACACCTATCTGTGAACTGCAGAAGGTAGTGTGAGGATTGCAGTCTGTAGATGGTGACAGCCATGAGAGTTACTGATTTCATATCTCTCATAGGACATATGTTGCAACAAACCCTGTTACAACAGTAAATGTATGAGGTTATCACAGCAACATGTCAATATTGGCCCTGTGTATGTGCCTCCAGCCACAACTCTGTCAACCTTTGTGCATATGTCATGCAGTAAGAGGCACATATGTGCTGTACACCATAATTAGTGACATCATATTTGATAACAAGCCAGTGAGATATCAGACTGCTACACATGTTATGTATAGTAGGGGTTATAGTTGATGACATAACCTGGGCATTCTGTGGTTGTGTGTACAGTACTGTCTGTGTACATATGGTGATTGTCAACAGTGTGTGTATTGTTAATATGTACCTTGGCCTGTGTACAGATGACTGTGGTAGATATCATTGTTCTTGGTGCTGTTGTATCTGATGTTATATGCTGCTCAACTGTATGTTACCCTATTGGCTTACATGTTTGTAGGGCCATACACACACATGTCCCATACTACAGACAGACATCGGACCACACTGTGTGAGTGGCACATATGAGGATGGTGTTGAACAGATAGTCCATATACTGTAATATTACTCTAGGCTGTGGCTGTGTTCACATTGGTTGTGGTTAAGCACTGTCACACAGGTATATGTAACCCTGTGCTGTGACATGCCTGTAGAGCCTGCTATATATGCAGGTACATGTGCACTCCCTCATAGGAAATGCAGGCCAGTGTTGAGCCAGTCTGCCTGTAGCCTGCACAGTGCTTTGTTACATGCCTAGCAGCTTAGTGTACTTACCCAGTGAGATGTCATATCCATATACTTGCCAGATGTACTGCTGCCGGGCCACCATAACAGTCATGTATGTCAGACAGAGCAGTGGGATGCTGTACAGATGTATATCAATATCTAGTGAGTAGTATGTGGCCATAGCACCTATGTACAAGCAATTATTATGTGTCAGGACAGACAGGGGTGTGTGAATGCATAACCTATGGAGGCGAATGTATACCAGTAGTTACGTGTTATACCCATCTACATGGCTGTTAACATCCACATTGTCAGGCTTGGTCCAAATTTCTTGCACTAAGGGGTTCTGTGTATATCTCTGGACTGTCCAGAGTGTGTCAGACGGTCCACATATATTGGCCAGTATCTCTGCTGCAGTCCACAGGAGCATTACCTGCTAGCAGTGGTACTGTACTATGATGTCCTTAGGATGTCTGCCAGTAGCTAATGGTGCACATGTTAAAAGCAGATGTGACCTCCCACACACACCATGTCTGTGAAGACAATCCCTATTACAGTAGCAATAGTCCACAAATATACCTGCTATATATACCTGACATCCCCTTGCACTACGAAGTTGGAACTACAGTGGCTGAGGTACAGCTACACTCCAAGTTCAGGACATATGATGAAAATATATGTATATATAATTATCCAGATATCTATATAGATATAAACACATATACATATTGATGTACATAGATGGATATGTATATGTACATAGATATACATATAAACACTCGGATATATACATATACAGAGCATTATATGTCTACACATATACAGATAGAGATACATATGCAAATATACGTATGTATATCTACATATATATTGACAGTAGTAGGTATATCAGAATGGGTTACCCTTAGTATGTCGACAGCCCACTACATCGAATTCCACTTCACTGACACAGCAGAACATCGACAAATGAAGAGCTGAAGATTCCCGCATGGTAAGTTACCGTTTGGCCACCCAGAACTGAAAAACTGCCGTTAAACTGTCTACACACTTAATATTCCAACTTTGAGAATGCACTGCCGCGGGGGTATGGGGAAAAATTCAGGTGGATAGACAAACAGTAACTTACCGTGCAGGAAATTTTGGCTCTTCATTTGTCGATGTTCTGCCATGTCGGTGAAGTGGAATTCAATGTAGTGGCCTTTCGACATACTAAGGGTAACCCATCAGAATAGATATGCATGCACATATAGTTATAGATATCTACATATATACCAACATAACTAGGCATATCTGTGCACATAGGATGTGCATACATACACAGCTATATATACATATATCTATATCTATATATACATATATGTGTATATATATATATATATATATATATATATATATATATATATATATGTGTGTACATACGAAGAGATGTACACATGGCCATATATATGTTGCACTATACAGACATAATTATGAGTATACATGTGTATGTGCATGTAGACATATATAGACCTATTATATGTATATAACCATATTCCTGTCATGTGGAAACCTCACGGTTGTGTATACCCTCCCAGATGTATCTCACTGTATGTATCTGCTATGTGTACATTATGATAAAACAACATATATGATGTAACAGTCATATCAATAACAAGCACTACACAATTTAGGAAGTAAAGGCAATTTTTTAAGACTACACAATATGTGTATTTACAGCTATACTGGTAAAACAATAGCTGCCTTCACAGTGGTCATGGCGTAGTGGTTAAGTGTTGTGACTGTAGTGTACAGGGCCCTGGGTTCAAGACCTGTAAGGGCTGTTCATTTTGCTGCTGGGCAGAATGGATACAGAGTGGTTAAGTCAGTTTTGAGCAGCTTTAAGTGGGTTTGATCGGGTTTGTGCGGAGGTAAGCCATGCTAACTTCTAGTCATGACACACAGCCCTCGAGCTGGCATAGCAGATCACCAAACTGCTGGTTGAGCTCTCTACACACCACGACCTGGACCTGGCGATGGGTGACAGGTTCCTATCCACGTCTGCTACCAGGGGGATGAGCCCCATCCCCTGAGGTGGTTCCACATGAAGGTGGTGCAGGACCAATGGACGAGGAGGTCCCGGGTTGGGCCCCAGATGTCCTGGTGCCTGGTGCCACGGCCAGCTGAGGTGGGACAGGTGGGTCCACTGGGACCGGCCTTCTCAAACGTGCTATAGTGTTTAGATTTTATCATTATATGTGGGTTAGTAATAGTCAACACATTCCAGGGTTAGGCATAACAGCATGCATAGATATTCCCATTAACCCAGACACCAGGTATGGAACAGTTGCATAACAAACGGAACACAAGCATATATGGGACCACAGTGGTAATAACTAGAGCATGCAGGTACATTGATGGCACCATGCTCCCAATGTTGGAATAATTCAATATAGCACATGCATGGAAACAAATTTAAATATTTATCAACCAATAGGACATCATCAGAACAGTGGAGTCATTACATACCGGTTGGGGTGGGTATGTAGTTTATAGCTGGAGATATAGTGGGGGGGTGGGAAGATGTCAATTAACAACTAGTATATACCTGTAGTCCACATTACTTTCCTAGTCAGTGCTATCTGTACCTTACAAGTATTACTACACTACCCTATAGCCTTAGTTTGAACAGTGATATAGCTGTCATCATCGTTAAACATGAACTGGTTTTACCTGCGGTATACACCTCTTACCTGGTATACCTGTGGAGGAAATGTTTGTTAACACTAACAGTTTCTACTCATACTCCCAGATTCCAGGTTGATGTTGTGCACATAGCTGTCCATCTCTTTCTGCACAGACTCTGGCCATGTCTTGACCAAATGCAGGTGTACCAGGACATAGCTAGACTATTGCCCTTTTCAACGTTAGTGACTTACCACACACATATACATGCTTTCCTACACAGTTATATTATGTAGCACAGTGTGTGTGACAGTGATCAGTGATACTTTATTATTCAGAGCAACTGCAACACTCACAATTCCATTCAATACCAGTGTAAACAGTACCAGTACAGGGTATCAAGGTTTTTATTTTTCAGCACAGTGTTCGTATCTGATGTACCTGTGGGAGCAATGTTTGTTAGCCCTACCTGAATGTTGCCACACAAAAAGTTCCAGATTACACATTAGTATTATGCACATACATCTCACTCTGTTACTGTATACACTCTGGTCACAGCTTGACAACATGGGGGTGTAGATAGCACATACTTGGCTTATTACTCTCATAACAGTTTTGGGAGATGCTACAGTGACATGTTTGTTCTCATAGATGTGTGACAATCAGTTGTATTCCCTGTTTGCTGCCTAAACATCTGGGATCATCCCACAGACTTCCTAGGGGGACAGGGTGACAGGCAGCAGATATGGGATCATATACTGGACATTTTGGTCTTAACTGTACAGTTGTGGGGTATGATTCTGTATGCAGCCTACTTCCACTCCAAGGATTCAGACCATGGCTGTGTCTGCTACAACCTAAACACTGTCCATCAGAGTTGTGTGTGCTATATAGATATTGCTGTATATCTCCTATCTGCTTTGTCTTATAATTCTCCTGTGGTTTTGCATTCTGACCTTGTATTACAACACTCTTATACAGAATTTCCTAGACAGCTATATTTTGTAGGACAGTGTGGGCAACAGTGATGAGTAATACCTTATTATTCAGAGCAACTGCATCAGTCACAATGCCATACAATACCAAAGTAAACAGTACCAGTACAGGGTATCATTCTTGTATTTCTGGGCACAGTGTTGGTATCTGACAGACCTGTGGGAGAAATGTTTGTTAGCACTACCTGAATGTTGCCACACACAGTGCCAGATTCCACATTACTATTATGCACATATATCTCACTCTGTTACTATACACACTCTGGCCACAGCTTGATAACATGGGGTGTAAATGGGACATACGTGGCTTCTTACTCTCATAAGGTTTTGGGGAGTTGCTAATGTGGCAGCTTTGTTCTCATAGATATGTGTCAATCAGTTGTGTTTCCTGTTTGTTGCCTATATGTCTGGGATCATCCCACTGATTTCCCAGGGGGACAGGTTGACAGGCAACAGATATGGACCACTTTACTGGACATTCTGGACATATCTGTACAGTTGTGGGGTATGATTCTGTATGCAGACTACTACCACTGCCAGGATTCGAACCATGGTTGTGTGTGCTAAAGATACAACAGTTCATGTCTCAGTTGCATGTGCTATTCGGGTTTTATCTGCCTTTTCCTTGTTTTCTGTCTATGTGTCTCTAAGTTGTACTAAATGGCCTCTGGGGGATTACACCAGTCATATACAGGCATTCCTACACATTCTATTTATGGTGCACATAAAGCAGCACTGGCCAGAACTTATTCACTACATTACATACTTGCTGCGTATTGTTACCATAAGTTAAGGACAACCTAACCTTATTGTCAGTTACATTACTTGTATTGCACTTCCTAGAAGTATATGAACGGTTAAAAAATGGTTTGCTCTTATCAGGGCGTAACATGGCAACTTCACCCAAAATATCATCTAATGCTTGTTCCCTATAGCCCCTAGCAAGAAAGTCATCTTTCAAACTGGACATTGCTTCTTTACATTCATCACCATTAGTATGCAATCGAGACATTCTAAGGTACTGACCTTTAGTAATATTATTAAAGATATGTCTAGGATGCATACTATTATAGTGTAAAAATGCATTTTTCCTACAAGGTTTCCTATAAAGTGAGCTACTAATAATACCATCAAACAGCATAATCCTAGTATCTAAAAATCAACAAAGGTTTGTGAATGATTCAATACAAATTTAAAACAGTCACTAGAAGTTTCACAAAATTCAAAAGATGTAATTCCAAGCCCTCTCACAAAATAAAAAATGTAATCCACGAATCTTTTATAGTATAGTAGCCGTGAGGAAAACATATAGTTAGAGAGGACAGCAAAGTGCTCCCAGTCCACCAACACAAGGTTGGCGTAACTGTTAGCGCATGGAATCCCCATCAATACACACTTTTTGTCTATATATAACATCATCAAATAAAAAGACATTATTAAACAAAATAATATCCATTGATATACTAATGCAATCAATTAACTCATGAGAGTAATCAGTATTAGTCATTAAAAACCTCTTTAGAGATGTAATACCCATATTATGAGGTATTATTGTGAACAGTGTCTGTATATCCATGGTAGCCAAGATAATATTATCAGAAAATAATCCATGTGCCCTGGTAAAATCACACAAAGTGCTCAAAAAATGTTCTGTATCTTTCAAGACTGTATCTTCCTTCTCCAAAGGTTTCTTTAAATGATTTTCAACAAAAATAGATATACATTCAATGGCCCAGCCTCTACCTGACACTATAGGATGAAGGGGTGAGTCAAATAAAGATTTGTGCATTTTAGGCAAACCATGGATAATCGGTATCAGGGGTTCTGATACCAACATAAAGTCATATAAAACTTTATCTATAACTTGTTCCATTAATAATACATCAAATGTTCATGAATACCTCTAATAATCATATTCAATTCACTTTTTGTAATATGTTCATAGGTATTAACATCACTTAACATTTGAGTCATAGCCATATTATAATAAACAGTGTCCAGGACCACAATGGATCCCCCTTTGTCAGCCGGACGTATAGTTAGTTCATTGTTAGTGCGCAGTTCTTGCAAAGCCAAAAACTCATCATGAGTCAGATTATAAAAATTATTTCTCTTCATATCAGCTTTAAAGAGCTCTTTCTCTACTATTTTAACAAATGTCTCTAACACAGGATGTAGCTGCGGTACAAACATACTGATGCATTTAAGAGGAACAGCTGCTATTTGTTGTTCATCAAATACCAACTTTAAAGCAATGTTTCTGACAAAAAGCTTGATATCAAGTACGACATCTTCAATGGAAACTGGTCGAGAGGGTACAAAACTAAGACCCCTATCCAGTAAACTTACTTGTGCTGTTGTAAGCGAGCAAGAAGAAAGATTATACACTAATGAGAGTCTTCTTGCGGTTGTTCTCCTCTACGACATACTCGCTCTCTTGTGAAAGTTTCCGCCTCTTCCATCCCAAACTGGAGCTCCACCCCCTGTTCAGTGGTTGCGGAAACCTGAAAGGGGCAGGAAAATTTGAGAAGACATTATCCAGGGCCGTATGAATATTAGTGTCCTTATGTCTACCTCCACTCAGTGAATGAGGAACATCAATTGATTCCATGGGCAATGAAATATTTTTGGATACATCACATGAAATTATATTAGTTGTAGTCGAAATGCTAATAGTGGCTTCTATTGGTTGTTGCACATGTTGCAAAGATAAATGCTGTAGCTGTTCAGCACCAGCTGAGGAAACATGGCCAGTAGATGTATTAACTGTCCGTTCGGACCCCCGAGGCCACACAAAAATGTGGCCTTGCTGGAAATCTGCCATATCCCTTGCTAGTTGCCTTTTCTTTATCATTTGTTGCCTGTCATCATATGCCAGAACATTCAAAAGTACATTATCAATTTCTGCCAGGTGAATAGATTCATTAAACTTAGAATACAGATCCATTTGCATTTTCTCAAACTTATCACATAATTCCTTCTCTTGTGGGGCAAAAAAATCATTAAGCAGCCGCATATAATTAAAGCTCAGTTCAACATTTAACATCTGCCAGCGTTTCAGCAAAATGGGATATGTGTTACCATAGGTGGGCATGTGGAGAACCCGCAGGCCCCTAGGTATCACCTTTTGGTGCAGGCAAGCCTCCATATGGAGATGTTGCCACTGCATTCTTTTTAGCTTAAACAATCTATTCTCAAACTCCTTCAATAATTGTTTAAACATACCCCAATCACAAGGTTCCTCATCAGATTGGTAAAAACAAATCCCAGAAGAGGATTTACTTCCAAGTTCAAGAGCTGTTTAAAGCGTTGCTGGTTAGGTACATCTTTACTGGGACAATAGCCCAATTCAATGTCAACTTGCTCAGCCATGTGCTGTTTGGATATCTAAAGAAACAAATAACAGGATAAAGAATATGTCCAAACAAGCCAAAGTTGCCCAGCAGAAAAGTATAATATCAAAGTCACAAACAAACCAGGTGTCCACCAAAGCTGTTATCTTAAAAGACTTTAATGAAAGACAGAGGATAAGCACTTTCACACATAGTGTGCTTCATTAGATCCATAACATTAAAATAAATGAAAAGCATTATATAGTACAACATATAATAAGCAGCCAATCAAAAAGCCTTCTCAATTACTGACATATTTTTCTTTCCTTAAGGACAGGATTTAAAGGTACAGCAGCATTAATGCCAGGCAGCTTATCTGCCTGCAGTCTAACTATCCATTTAGTCTCAGCAATCTCAAGCTTATTATACACTATAATAGTATGCATCCTAGACACATCTTTAATAATATTACTAAAGGTCAGTACCTTAGAATGTCTCGATTGCATACTAATGGTGATGAATGTAATGAAGCAATGTCCAGTTTGAAAGATGACTTTCTTGCCAGGGGCTATAGGGAACAAGCATTAGATGATATTTTGGGTGAAGTTGCCATGTTGCGCCCTGATAAGGGCAAACCATTTTTTAACCGTTCATATACTTCTAGGAAGTGCAATACAAGTAATGTAACTGACAATAAGGTTAGGTTGTCCTTAACTTATGGGAACAATATGCAGCAAGTATGTAATGTAGTGAATAAGTTCTGGCCAGTGCTGCTTTCCGATGACAGAATTAAAGGGATTGTTGGAGACAAGCCCTGTTACACTTTTAAAAACAATCTATCACTTAAGAGACAGCTTTGCTACAAGTCCACATTTGAATCTTCTACTGTATCAGACCATAATGGTAGATTATGTAAAGCTTGCTGTTATATTTCTTCTGTGATTGATTTCCAACACCCCACTAATGATTTTTTGTTTATACCAAGATTTTCTGCAGACGGCAGGTCTAAAGGCTTGATTTATTTAGCCAAGTGCAGGCATTGCACTTCATTTTATGTGGTAAAAACAGAATGTTGAAAGAACGGATTTTGCTGCATTTAGGCGACATTAGATGTAAGAATCTCCTTAATGCCTTGGCTAAGCATGTATAATCACAACCTGGACATAGCTTTGAATTCAGTGAATTACAACTTGTGCATATGAATAAAAAGGGGGTGATTTTAATAATAAGCTTGAGATTGCTGAGACTAAATGGATAGTCAGACTGCATGCAGATAAGCTGCCTGGCATTAATGCTGCTGTACCTTTAAAACCTATCCTTAAGGAACGAAGCATACATCAGTAATTGAGAAGGCTTTTGATTGTCTGCTTATTATGTGCTTTACTATATAATGGTTTTCATTTATTTTAATGTTATGGATCTGATGAAGCACACTATGTGTGAAAGCGCTTATCCTCTGTCTATATTCTTTATCCTATTATGGAAATAATGGAAGGATATGCTAAAGAAAGTTTCAGAGGAAAGAATGTACAATGTACTAAGAAATAGAAATTAAATATTTTTTTTCAGATGAAGAAAATAAGGATTTGGAAAAAAGGATTAAAATGGAAGAATTTGAAAATATTTTAGGAAATTTGCAAATCTGCAGCAGGTCTGGATGGAGTAGAGTACAGAATGTATAAAATATGACAGTAATTAAAATATATATATATTTTAAGTATTAAGTGAATGGTTAATAATGGGTTTTCAGTATAAAGAACTGTGTAGTGGTGTAATTAAATGTACATGGGAAAAAAAAGGAGACAAGTGTGAAATACAGAATTGGAGACCTATAGTTCTTAATAACACTGACTATAAAATCTTTTATGAACATTTTGCAAAAAAAATGGGAAGGATGTTAAGTAAGATTATAAATACAAATATTTATGATATAAAAGTTAAAAAATACAGGATTTACTGTTAGAGATTATAGAATTAGTGGATGACATTTTATATAAGATGGTTTGAGCAAAATTAATGGTGGGTGATTTAAGTAAACCCTTTGATTCAATTCAGCACAGCACCCTATGGAAAATATTTGATATCTATAATATATCTCATGATGTCCCTTCTGGGTCAGTAATCAAGGAGCCTGAATCCTCACCACTCACACTGAAGAGGGACATCCACTTGGAACAAAGATAAATACACACAGTATTTTCAGATGTGGCAAAATGCATCAAGCACAATTTCTCTTAAGAGCACACAGGCAACACACTCAGTCTGGGTTCTGGATTTTTCTCAATGTCTCCCTCCAGGTCCTTAGTAAGACTCCCCACTGGCACAGCTATAGAGGGGAGTCCTCAGCCAAGTGGCCAAGCCAAGTCCTCCAGCACCCTATCTGTGAAACCAGTGCTTTGTGTCCCTACTCCAAATGACTGACACATGTACGCTTTGAGATTTAATTTTCACACACACACACACACACACACACACACACACACACACACACACACACACATACCTGGAAAAAGCTGGCACAGATTTATTAGCTATGCCCCCTTTTGCCCAGACTATAAGGTAGTTTCTGCCATCAGACACTCCAAAGCCAGCTACTCTAAGGCTCTTACAAGGGTACCCAATTATACTGAGTGAAATTAATATTAGTATAAATGTTAGTGTTTTGAACAATGCAGTAAGTCTTTCAGGAGTGGCCACAGAGTCACTAAATAGATATGAATACTCTCGTATGTTAAAATATTCTCTAAAGGACCAGCCACAATGAAAAGTTTAAATTTATTTAATAATACATAATAAAAGAACATGAAAATACTAAATATCTATTTACAATAAACACCAGAGTTTCAATCACAGGAAATATTAAAATAACACAGATGAATAGATTCACACATATACAGAAAAACAGTACTTAACTAATCTCACTATATTTCTGACTGATCTGAAGTATTACTATTCCCTGGTCAATTACCTGAGCAAGGCAATATGAAGTAGGTGAGGGAATACTTCTATGTCAGGTTTTAAAAACAGAGTGTTTTGAGACTTCAGTCTCATCTAGTATTTAAAACATCATTTTAGTGATAGATTACAGAATAACATCACATACACCTGTTCATCTGACTTCTGATTCCCATGCTACCCCCTTCCCTAGCAACTGATCCAGAATCTTTTACATATGTGTCAATAATACACACACATAGAGCTTTGCTAATATCTGTTGCCACGTCTGGAAATCATAAAACAATAAAACACTTCCACTCTTCCCACAGGAGCTAATAACCCATTTCCTTGAACAGACATTTCATCTGTGGCTGCAGTCAGAACTGTAAGATACAATCTTTATGGCCTAAATTAAGTATTATAATTTCTTACTATATTACAAAGTTAGCTGGACTGAGATTAACCTCTTCTCTTACAGTATCCTATTTACAACAGCACAGTCTGATATAAATGTATATTCCTTTTATGTCCAGCAAGCCACACTGCTGATACATTTTTAACTACAAAAACAACATACAAAAATTACCATCCTCCTTACATATTCCAAATACTATCCAAGGCCTACCTGTCTAACAGATTACCTGCAGGTCATCCTGGACATAAGCAACAATATAAACTCATGCCAAAATGTAACAATACTTCCCCCACTACAATAATATAAAAACCTAAACCCCACCCTAAGTCTAACTCTACCTCACTTCCTCTAAGTCCACACACTAATTAATCCATCACCACTCAAACCCTTACTAACCTATCTCTTATTACTATACTTAACCCTTCTATCAGTCTATACTCCCCACACACCCATTTCACTTATTCTAACCCTCCTAAAGATGGCCCTGGTCAAATTAGTTTGTCCCAAACCTAATTTAAAGGGATAAGTACAAAAGAAAAAAAAAGGAAAAGAAAAAAGGAAATAAAATGGATAAAAAAGAATTCATACAGCTAAAGATGAGGTGTGGTATAATAGTTAAGGTGCTTAACTCATAAATATAAGGTAAAGTCTTTGATTATCACCTTTGGGATGGAAATTGGTTAGCCCTACAATGGACTGTTAAGAAAGCTAGCCTAGTAATTAGCTATGAACTTGTGAAACCACGAATCTAAGGAAAAGGGAAAATGAAAATTTTTGAGTGCTTTCTCTAAATGCAGATAGTATTAAGAATATAGTGAGAAGAACAGGAATTTTGCAGTGGTGTAACATGTGATGTAGATGTAATTATATTAGAACACACAATAATTTTAACAAATGAAGAAAGATCACAGAGAAATTGTAGGGAGTAAAGATAATTTGGAATATGGGAAATGAGAAATGTTCTGGAAAAGCTGTATTCTGTAGAAATACAATAAAGATATTAGATGGAACTTTACCAAAAATAGGAAGATTAACCACTGTAGATTTAAAATGGAAAGAACAAGTATATAGAATTATAGGGTCTATATTAGAACACCGAACATTTAAAATGTCGAGTGTTCTAATATCGACCCATTTTCAGTGAACGCTGAAAGTATCGAAGAAACAGAAAACCAAATTTTTTCCTAGGGAAAGAATTTGGTTGTCCATTTCTGTTGCTTCGGTATTTTCAGCGCTCTGGTGAAAAGTTACGGGTCAGGATCAGGTAAGTGTGCGATTGTGTGCGGGTTATGTTAGTTAGGGTTAGGGTGCGGGTTAGGTATGTGTGCGATTGTGTGGACATGAGGGTTAGGATGGGTTAAGTGAGTTAGGGCGTGGGTTAGGTATGTGTGCGATTGTGTGGATGTGAGGGTTAGGGCGGGTTAGGTGAGTTAGGGTTAGGGCACGGGTCATGTAAGTGTGCGATTGTGTGGACATGAGGGTTATGGCAGGGTAGGTGAGTTAGGGTTAGGGCACGAGTGAGGTGAGTGTGCGATAATGATGGAACTTAGGGTTAGAGTTTGGGTTAAGGTAAGTGGATAGTTAGTGGTGTGTGTATAGTTTAGTGTAGGGTTAGGTGTAAGAGTTTAGGTGTATGTGTGTGGATTGCTGTTTGTTTGGTGTGCTTGTATTGTGTGTATGTGTTTTGGAACAGCAAATTATTTCCCTAGGAAAAAATTCACTGTTCTGAATGTTCGATGTTTAGTATTTTCGATTGGTAGGGTTCGATATTAGAACACTCGACATTTTGAATGTTCGGTGTTCTAATATAAACCCAGAATTATAGCATTATATGCTTATACTAACTGTAAAGAAAGAGGAAGCTTATTTCATCAGATTTTAGACTATGTATTGATAAATATGAATATTATAATGACAGGAGACTTCAACTATAACTTGAGGCAAGCATAAAAAGAAAGGAAATGATGTAAGAAAAATGTTAGACTTACAAAAGGGGTATGTATAAAACTGAAATAGATTAGTTTATAGTATCAGTAGGTTTAGTTATAGCAGAAGGGGAGGTAGATGAAACAGGATTTTCTGATCATTTTGAAAACACTGAATATACAAAAATAGACAAAGGAATAAAAAGGATAAATGAGAAAGCATGGAATGAAGAAGGAAAGAGAATCGTAATACAGTTATGGAACAACCATATTGCTATGAGAACATTTTATAAAAATTTGTCTGAATGGTGGATGATATTCAAGGAAAATATAAAAAAATGTTTTTTACAGGTATTAATGTATTAATTATTATTATTATGTATTAGGAGCATTTATTAATGTAAAGTTAAAAGCAAACCCCTACATGTCTGTACTACTGACTATACTGCCAGCTAATGTGAGATTACTAGATAGCAAGATGGACTACTTGAGACTGAAATTCTCCAACAAGAACATGGTGAGAAATACCTGTTTATTTTTTAATTACTGAGATGTGGCTGCATGACAAGATAAATGATAGTGCAGTAAACTTAGAAAATGTTATGCTGTTTCATGCAGACAGAAAACATACACTGTGTGCAAAGGCCAGAGGAGGTGGAATCTGCATCTATGTTAACAAAAGATGGTGCAGTAGCTGTGACATCATACTATCACACTGCTGTGAGAACTTAAGAGCTCCTGTCCATTAAATGTAGACCATGTTACTTGCCCAAGGAGCTGAATGGGGTCAGCGTAACAGCTGAGTATATCCCACCTAGTGCTAATACCACTGAGGCTCTAAATAAACTATGCAATCACATGGGTGAGCTGCAGAGCAAATATCCTGACTTTGTACACATGGCAGCCGATAACTTTAATAAAGCAGATCTGAATGAAGTACTCCACACTACCATCAGTATGTGGACATTCCTACAAGGGGTGAGAATATCCTGGACAAGGTGTACATAAACTTAAAGAAAGCTTATAAGGCAGTGCAACTGCCACAAATGGGAAACTCTGACCATCATACCATCTTGCTATCTCCAGTTTACAAACCTGCACTGATTAGAGAGAAACCTACAAAGAAACAAATCAGGGTCTGGCCAACTGGGATATGTTCAAGGAGGCAGCCACAGTGAATCAGTATCTGAACATTGATGAAAACAATGGGGTAGTGATGACACATTTCAAACTGTGTTGATGGGGTAACAAATACCAAGACTATCACTGTCAGAGCTAATCAGAAACCATGGCTCACCCCTAAGGTGAGCTTCTGAAGGAGAGAAATGCAGCGTACAGGACTAAGGACAAAGCAGCCCCAAGTGTAGTAAGAGGTAATCTGAGGAGGTGTATAAAGGAGGCTAAGAGAGAGTATGGCAGAAAGGTACAGAGCCAATTTGAAGACATGAAGGATGCAAGGAGACTATAGCAAGGTATACAGGAGATCACTGACTACTAAATCAGATCAGCACAGTGTGAGGAAAGCATCAAATTTGTGGACAGTTTGAACATCTTCTTTGGTAGGTTTGAGGAAAGAAACAACAGGTTGGCACTAATGCTACCCACTGTTGAGAAGGATGCAGTACTCAGCCTCAGCACAGAGGAGGTAAGAAGACAGCGAAGGAGAGTGAACCCCAGGAAGGCTGCTGGTCCAGACAACATACTGGGCAAGGTGTTAAAAGGCTGTGCTGATCAACTATGCACAGTGCTCAAGGAAATATTTAACACCTCTCTTGCCATGGCAAAACTACCCTCATGCTACAAGGAAACTAATATCATTCCACTACCTAAGAAAACCACTCCCTCCAGCCCTAACAACTACAGACCAGTCACTCTGACATCCACTGTTATGAAACGTTTTGAGAGGCTGATCAAAAAAGCATCTTTCATCATGCCTACCTCCTGATTTTGACCTGCAGTTTGTGTACAGAGCTAACTGATCCATGGCTGATGCCATATTGATAGCACTACACATCTCCCTAAAGCATTTAGAGGGCAAAGACAACTATGTGAGGATGCTGTTCATAGACTTCAGCTCTGCATTTAATATGGTGGCACCAATGCAGCTGATAGAAAAACTGGCAAATGTAGGAATCAGTAAACATCTCTGTAACTGGATCCTGGACTTCCTGATTGAGAGACCACAGAGGGTGTGTTCAGGTAAGAACACATCAAAGTGCATCACCATTAACACCAGGATTCCACAGGGATGTTTTATCAGACCATTGTTATTCACCATCCTGACTCACGACTTTTATGCTAAACACAAGTCCAACCATATTGCCGCTTGTCCCTCTCTAACATAGATGACAAGAAGGCAGGGTATTTTATTTAGATCCTTTAATACATAGAAACACATCAAGATGGATAGCAGCATCATAAAATATAAACAAACTGGTTAACAGACAGACCTTACATACATACATGCTTACACCTCAACAGCTTACTACAAAATGGCAGTCAGACTTGCACATGCTCAGAATTTATACACCTGTGCAAGCCCTTGGATAGTTTCTTAAAGGTACATACACACACATTGATCTACATCCTCCCTCTTAAAAAAGATTGCCCTTGGTAAAAACATTAGAGTTAGACTTGCAATATTATAGACATTAGAAACCAACACAATGTTCATGTCCAAGTTGCTGTTTATCTGCTACATGGTCTGGAGATATGCCCAGATCTTGTAACATAACAATCTGGACTGAATTTAGCAACAGGGACAATCTTCAGTTAACAACTTGTATCAGGAACTTGTGGATTCATCATAGGAACAGGAATATTCTCTGGAACTTCCTCTGGAATTGGAACACCAGACAACTCACTCTGAGATAAAGAGTCTTTCTCACAGGCTAGGTGCTGTGGTATAGGCTCAGACACTAGTCTCAAATGTTTCTGATTCCACCTAAACTCTGCTCCTTGTGATTCCACAGTGTCCGATCTTGGGTCTGGGCAAATATTCTTCATAACACCAATCTGATCATAACCTTTGGACATTTGCATCCTTACCATCTCTAAATATTACCATCTCTCCTTCTCGTAATGGATTGAGAGGTTTGCTGGTCTTATTGTAGTAGGACTTCTGGGTTAAACACTTCTTCAATAGATTGGTTTTCACTGACCTGTTGTTCTTGATATATGGAACCAACATTTGACTACTGATTGGTAATGTGGTTGTGGATTGTCTTGACAGAAGTCTCTGAGCAAGTGAGCCAAGATGTTTATCCCAAGGAACATTGCTGAGATGCAAGAGATTCAGGAAAACATCACTATTGTTTCATTTTGACTTCTCTAGTAGCTGTTTTGCACTTTGAACTCCCAAACCATTTGACTGCGGGTGCTCTGGGCTACTCGTGACATGAGTAAAATCCCATTCTTCAGCAAATGTATTGAACTGTTGGCTTGTAAACTGGGTGCCATTGTCAGAAATAACTTTGTGCAGACTACCATGGACTGCAAAATGATGCTCCATCTTAGTAATGACAGTACTGGATGCTAGATTAGGAAGTAAGTCAATCTTGAACCAATTGGAGTAAGAGTCTACTAACACCAAATAATGTTGACCATTCCACTCGAAGATATCAGTGGCTACTGTCAACCAAGGTAGTTCCAGAATCTGGTTTAGCTGAAGTGGTTCCTTCTGTTGATGTGGCTTAGTACTATTACACATGGAACAAGATAAAAGTGCTCTCTCAATGTCTTGAGACATAGGAAGCCAAAATACTAGACCTCTCGCCCTTCTTTTGATAGAGTCAGTTCCTAGGTGACCACAATGCAAGATAATAATGTACTCTTGTTGCAAGAACTTTGCAACAATTGTTTTCGGACTTTTCATAATGATACCTTTGTCAGACAAAATCTCATCTCTGTATGGAAAATAAGGTTGCACTTCTTGAGGTAAACTAGATTGCTTTGACAGCCATCCTTGATTGATAAAGTGGTTGAGCCTTTGTAAAACTGGCTCTGTGGCTGTATGATCTCTCAGCTCATCAAGACATGTGGAAGAAATATTTCTCACTTCCATGACTTCAACATTAAGGTTCTCATTCTCATGCTGTTCTGTTTTATTTCTGGGTGATCTGGACAATGTATCAGCAAGATAAAGAAGTTTGCCTTTCTTGTAGATAAGAGTGAAATTGTACTTTTGCAATCTCAGCATCATATGTTGCAGTCTGGCTGGAGCTGAATGCATTGGCTTTCTCAAGACAGTAGCTAGAAGATGGTGGTATGTTTCAATCTGGATAGGTCTATCATAAACATAATTATGGAACTTCAAACATGCAAACACAATTGCCAAAAGGTCTTTCTCTATCTGAGCATTCTGCATTTCAGTTTGGGTAAGAGTTCTCAATGCAAAGGCAATAGGTTGACCCTCTTGTAGAATGACTGTACCAAGGCCAAATTTTGAAGCATCACATGAAAGAGTAACTGGCTTGTGAACATCATAGTATCTGAGAGTTGGTGGATAGCAATTCTCTGTTTCAGGACATCAAGTGCTCTTTGGTGTTGCTCTAACCAAGACTAGGATATATCTTTATGTGTTAGCTCTCTAAGTGGTGCTAATAGTTGGCTCATGTCTGGAATGAACTTGCTTAGGTAGTTAACCATGCCAAGAAAACGTTGCAGGGCTTGAACATTGTCTGGAACTATTATCTCTGAGAATAGCTGTTTGCTTTGAAGGGTCTCATCGTAGGCCTGAACTAGTGAATAAATTACCAACATAACTGACCTCTTGTAGCGTGAATTTGCATTTCTGTGGATTGAGCTTAAGATTCACTTGATCTGTCCTTTCCAGAACTTTTCTGAGGTTTCTGTCATGCTCAGCTTCACCATTACCTCCTACTAGTATGTCGTCTACTATAATAGCACAAGGATACCCAGAAAAAAGTTGCTCCATTACACGTTGAAAGACTTCACTTGCAGAATTTATCCCAAATGGCATTCTCAAAAACCTGTACCTGCCAAATGAGTACTGAATGTAGTGTGCAATGAGGATTTCTTCTCAAGCTGAATTTGCCAAAATGAACTCTTTGCATCTAGGACAGAAAAAATAGTGGCATTTGACATCAGAGCTGCAACTTTAACTGTGTGCATTGGATGATGAGGTCTTTTTAGCACTTTGTTCAAATGTTGTGGATCAATACATATTCTGATGTCATCTGAACTTTTTTTTATGTGCTACCGCCATGGAAGATACCCATTCAGTTGGTTCTGCAACTGTACAAATCACACCTTGTCATACCATTTTATCTAGCTCAGCTTTGACTCTGTCCTGCATGGCTATTGGAACTTTACAAGCTGGCCTGATAACTGGTCTGACATCTTGATCTAATGTCATAGAGTACACAACTGGAAGCGTCCCTAGTTTGTCTCATATTCAAACTGTCTCTGAGCCTAATGATGACTGGACGTCCCTCTTGACCACATAAAATAACAATTTGTATCTTCTCCCAGCAGACTGACATGAAAACATTACTGAGTCTTCAGTTTGAATTTCCTCACTTCCATAAGCAACAAGCTTTGCACTTTGCCAAATCAAGCCTTTCACCATGACACATTCTAGCAAATGTTTCTGCTGACATAACATTGCACTTGGAACCTGTGTCAACTTTTAGCTCTATGGGTTTGCCATTTATCCGTACAGTACAAAATACTTAATTATTTGCCCTTGAATCTACTGCATTGACGGTTTGATAAAGCACTGGCACACCATCCACATAAAGAGTAGGGTTGCAGCTCTCTAATTAATCAACTGAACTCAATTATCTTGTTCAATATATGTCTGTTATGTACTGAGCTTTTCTCGGCGGCCTCCGCTGAAAATGGACATGTATCCAGTCGGACTCTCCCAGTTAACAAATGTAAAATAAAATAAATAAAATAAATAAACTCATTTCTTAAAATATTGCCTTTTAATAAAAGAATGTGGGCCTTTTGATTTACAAAATCTTATAAAAATTATTCTACTTATTGCATTTGTGGCACTGCTGAGCAAAAGCTAAACATTTCTCCCTTTTACTTTCATGATTTGCACCACAATTATGACAGTTGGCAATAAAACTAGGTTGGGGCCCATGCTTTGAGTTTGCTGACTCACTCTTATGCGTCACTGAGACTGTGTGAACTCTGGAATTTGCTGGAAAGCTCTGGGGTTTACCAGTACATGCTGCAGTGGCTACAGTTGCTGCCATGTGCTTGGGCCTGTTTCTTTTAACCACGTGCTACATACTATTAACATGAGCTTTGTCACTGTGCCTTCTAGAGCTGCTCTCATTTGTAAGCATATTTGTGTGCTTTTCTATGAGCTCCTATATCTGACAAATTTCAGTGGCCTTATTCAAGGTTAAATCACTGTCACAAAGCAAAATCTTTCTTACAGCATCATCTTTAATACCACACACAAGTATGTATTTTATCAACTAATCCCTTAAATCACCAAATCTGCACATTTTAGCCTTGTTTCTTAAGCCAGTTATATATGCTGCAAATGTTTCACCAGGCTTCTGATCCCTTGTATAAAATAAGTGCCTTTCCATTGTTACGTTTGTCTGGGGGGGTTACACATTTCTCTAAATTTATGTTTTAAGTACTCAGGGTCCTCCCTTGACCAGTCTGTACAACAATATGATGGTTTCCCCCTGCTCCTGCATAAACAGCAGGTGCATACACAAATGAACTCTCCCTTTCAATGGCTTCTGACCCAGCTAAATTAAGCAGAATAAATGGCTTTGTACAGTCATCTTTATCAGAAAATGTAGCCTGTATGAAAATGTCATACTCTTTCTCAAACACTCTCCAATTCCCTGCAATATTACTGTCAAACACAAGTGCACTGGGTTTTCGAAATCCATCTGCCATGCCCACAGATTATGTGCTTGTGCATACACTGAAAATATGCTCCTTGTAATTATGTATGAACAGACTGTTCTGTCAACTTGTAATAACATTCAAATGCACAATAAACAATACTGTACTTTCGAAATATGCTCTGTAATGGCTGTATTTTGTGAAATAACTTTATGACACCACAGTCATGGGGCTCATTACAAAGGAGGATGAAAGGGTGCACAGAGAGGAGGTAGGATCTCTGATCAGTTGGTGCAAGGGGAACAACCTTGACCTGAAAGTAAGCAAGGCCAAAGACATTATAATCGACTTCAGGTAAAGGAGAACAAACCACCCAGTGCTCAGGATCAATGGTGAGAGTGTGGAGAGACTTAAGAGTATGAAATTCCTGGGTGTACACATATCAGAGGATCTCTCATGGTCAGAAAACACCATTCAACTGGTCAAAAAAGCACACTAATGTCTCCACCTTTTAAGAAGGCTGAAAAAGCTAAGCTTCCTCCTCATATTTTATTCACCTTCTATAGAGGTGCAGTAGAGAACATCCCCACCTGCAACTTCCCAGTGTGAAAGTTGCACAGTTACAGAAAGGAATGTGCTACAAAGAGTGGTGAGAGTTGCACAGAAGGTAACAGGTTCCAGTCTTCCATCGATACAACATCTTTATTCTACAAGAAGCATCTGAAAGGCCACCAAAATAATACAGAACAACACGCATCCTGCACATGGACTGTTTAAGCATTTGTTATTGGGCAGGAGATATTGCAGCATCTGATGCAGGACTACCAGATTCAGTAACAGTTTCTACCCTACAGTGATTAGACTTCTGAACTTGGGCACTAGTCCCAGGGGTCTGGATACATAAGTCATTTTTTTTATTTTTGCAATATATACTTACATATATTCCAAGTAAGTTCAATATTTATTTATTATATCCATAGTCAGTATTATTTAACTTACTCAAGTACAATATTAGATAAATGACTTAGGCATGTCAGATATGTAGTGTGCTTTGCATTACTTTAAATAAGGTAGTTCATTTAACTCAGGGGAGGGTATTATTTTTGTATATGAGTGTTGGTAAATGTCTCTGCTCTTTCTTGTGTGTATTGGGAGTAGTATTGTATTTGTTAGTTATGTTTATTCCTCTAATTGTATGTGTTGTTTCTCTTTCCTTTGTAATCTCAAGAATTGAGCTGATGCACAAAATTTCATTTAGGCTACACATGTGTAGTTCTAAATAGCAATAATGTTTACTTTGACTTTGCAGTGGTAATATGATGTGAGAAAAGTAGAGAAAGAAAAATATAAAAGAACATATGATGCACTGGAATATTTAGAACATAATGATATAAAGTACTTTAACAAAGAAAAAATAATTATATTAAAGTAATCAAGAAAAATACAATTGCTATATATGCAAAGATATTTTTACAAGGAAAAAGAAAAGTATCAAATTACTTAAGCAGATTAGTAAAGGAAGATTGTACTGTAATGAGAAAAATAAAAAAAACTAAAATGAGAAATAGAAGGAACTCAGGAAAAGATCATGAATAATGTAGTACAATATGTGCAAGAAATGTTTAAAGAAAAAAGAAGGTAGTGAAAAAAACTTGGAAAGTAAAAAAAAGTTAACAGAAAAAGAGAATAAAGAAATGGGAAAGGAGATTTCTTTAAATGAGCTATATAAAGTATTAGGATAAATAAGTACAGATTCACCTGCAGTCCCAGATGGAATATGGTATGAAATGTACAAAAATGTAAGGGATTGTCAAAAAATAATTTTTAAAGATTTTGAATGAATGGTTAAATGAAGGTTTTATGTGTAAAGAATTATGTAGTGGAATACTTAAATTCATATGGAAGAATGAAGATAAATGAGAATTAAAAAATGGAGACCAATAGTATTAAATAATGATTATAAAATCTTTATAAAAATAATACAAAAGAGATTTGAAACGAAAATGGAAAATATTAAGGAAGATGGTATATAAAGTATAAAGAGATAGTGTTGTCAAGAATTATTACTGATAAAGAAATTGTGGATGATATTATGAACAGAAAATTAGTAGTGAAAATCTTGGACATGAAATCTTATGGGTATTAATAAAAGAATATAATATAACTGAGAAAGTTAGGAAATTATGTATGTCAGTGTATAGTAATAATAAAGTAAAATTACAAATGGCTGGTTAAGCCAAGAGATATATATGAAGAGTGGTGTAAGACAGGGATGTGCAATGAGTTGTATACCCTTTCCATTAGTTATGAATGTGATAGTATGTGAAATAACTTATAAAATGAAGGAGACGGGGTGTATAACACCAGAAGGGTTAAGAATTCCAGTTCTGTTAACATATACAGATGACATTATAATAATGCCAAAAGCAAATTTTGGATAAAAGAAGTAATAATTTATACAAACGAATGTCTAGAGATGATAGGGATGGCTTTAAGTAAAGAGTAAAGTAAAGGTTTAGGTGATGTAGTAAAGATTGGGGGTATATATTTTACAATGAATTAAATTTCTGTGTTAGGTATAACATTTGGGAATAAAGATGTAAGTAAAATTCAATGGGAAAAAGCAATAGAAGAAATAAAGTGAACATGTCTTTTCTGGAGAACATATACATTTTCATTCAGATAAAAGGCTTATTTGATAAATTCAGTACTGGTGAGAAAATAGCATAATTAGCAAGTGTATTTATGTTGCCAACAGCATTTGAAAAGGAATTATTACAGATATTTTTTTTATTTATATGGGGCTCTAGATAAAACCAAGTAAAAAACAGGAGTTTAGTTTGTAAATAAAGAAGAAGGAGGTTTAGGGTTAATTAACTCAGTGGTATATACTGCTTCATTAAATTTGTGTAAAACATTAAGGTGGATAAATTAAAAAGATGAGAGATTACTAGTAAAACTGTATACATTTAAGTATGATAAATTCTGGGGTATGGTAAAAAAGAGTAAAAGAGAAAAAAAAGTGTATAAATGAAATAAAATGTTACCAAGAAAAAATATTTTTGTGGAAAATAAAAGTTGATGATATAGAAAAAAAGATAGAACTGTATGGTATAAGAAAATAATGATAAGATATTACTATGTAAAGCCATGGGAAAAAATCTGACAGAAAAAAAAAATAAAGCTATAAAAATAAGAAGCAAGTGGTGAAATCAGAAAGTAGAATGTCAAGATTTTTGTGGAGACTAATAATAGATAAATTGCCATTAAAAGTAAATATGCCATATAAAAATAAAAGTTATAGAATTTGTTTATATTGCCAAGAAGAAACTACAGAACACGTGTTTTTGAAATGTAAAACAGTAAAAAAGTTATGGGGAAAACTATGTAAAGAAGATTTTTTGAAGATATAAAAAAAGTGGATAAAATAAACATGGATATAATTAAATATGGATATTATAAGAACAGAAGTAAAGAATATGTTAAAAGAGTAGATAAAGTTAGTTTTTATTATATGTGTTATATGGAATGAAATAATAAATTTTAATTATGTTTAATGGTAAAGGGATTTTAGTAACAATATTAAGTAAAATCAGATGGTGGTTATGGAAAAAGGAGTGGGTGTCTAATAAGGATGAAAATTTAGCATGATTGTAAAGGAAATTATGAATATGTGTAAACGTGTATATTTATATATTTGTACATATGTAAATATTTTGTAAATAAGAGTTATTTTTGTATACAAATAAAGAATCATTACTCATTAGAGAATGAGGACACTGTTGAAGGGAACACTTCCTGCTTTTGGTATGAGCACAAAGGCAGCTCAGAGAAGCAGGGAGGAGGAAGGTGCAGAGGTCAAAGAAGGCTATGGTGAAGGAAATAGCGATATGGGAGCTTACGGGTCAGAAGTAACGGTCGAGGAGGTGCAGGCAGGTGAGCCTGCAAATGAGGGCACTAAAGAAGAAGAAGAGAAGGCAGTCAAGCTTTCTCAAAATGGTAATTCTGATGGAGTGGAATTGGTAATGAATTCAAAGCAGATTTTTCATGAGAATCTCTTTAGAGATGAGGTTTCAGAGCAGGAATGTGTTGCTACAACCCTCCAGTAGGGTGGGTTGCAGGATGAGTTACTTTTGGATTTAGTGGACATGAGTGAAGCAAAAAGTGGTAAAGATATGTCCTGGGGAGACTGAATGGAGAAAATATAACAGGATGAAGAGTCACTCATAAAGGGGAAATCATATGCAGAGATGGTGAAGTTGGGAGCACAGATTATGAAAGAAGAATTTATTGGTGCAAAAAAAGAGATTTTTTAAGATGCATATTGAGAAAAAGAAGATACTGAGATGGACATATATAAGGTATGGCACAAAGTAATTTCACCATTAGGAATTAAAGCAAGCAAGGTAAGAGCTTTTATAAATATAAAAAAGAGACATTTTGTGACATTATTTTTGAGACTGGTCAGATAATGGAAATTATTTTAGAGGAGTATGAAAAGATGAAAAACAGTATGCCATGAAATGTGTACATATTTAAAACTTTTTATAGAAAGATGAAGAAAAACATTAATTTACAATTCAGGACTGAAGTAAATAAACTTTAAAAGGACATTTATTAAAGTTAACTAAGAATGTGTTGGCTATGTCAAAAGTGTATGATAATAGAGGCTTATAGACTGGGGCATGGGTTTCAATGTGATTTTGAAAATTGAAAGCATTCTGCAGTTACCAAGTGTTGTAAACATCGAAGGCGATAGAGTTATGGGAAAATATTGGAGTCAGCCTAAAACATATTTTTTTATGTGGTAAAAATTATCATTTAATTACTAATTGTGCTAAAAGAAAATGTTTCACATGTGAAAAAATAGGACATGATGCAAGGAATTGTGAATAGATGAGTACCAAAGCAAATTCATAAAACATTCCTCAATGTATATAAAATCCATTTAATGACAAGCAAAATAAAAACTTCCAGATTATGTGCTTTCATCAGTGTATAACATTGACTCCTTCAGAATCACATGATGCAACCAAATTGCAGATTTTAAAAGCCCCTCCAAAAAGTCATGTGATCAAATCAACCAAGAAAAACAATACACACTAAAACATAGTGTACTGTTAATTCATATAAAATGTTGCATACACATTATAGGAAAGCAATCTTAAAATACTGGTCACAGAAATATGCTCATTCAGTCCTGGAAACACAGTAACATTAAGCCTAAGCTGCCATATATGTGTCATGGGATAAAATGGAATTTGAAGCCAATGAGTTTATGAGGTACCTAAACAATACAACCATCTTTTTAAAGTTGACACATACATTCAGTCACAATAAAGCTAATTACTTTGGCATGCAAGTTAGTAAAGATGTAGTTAAAAGATGTTTGGTGAGTAATATATATATATATATATATATATATATATATATATATATATATAGGAAACCCATTTTTTTTAAATAGTCTCCTCCATTATTCTACCACCCTAATGACCAAAAAAGAGGAATTGTTGAAGGGGAGTATGTGAGACTTGCCCTGATGATCTCAGAAGATTAACAATTTGGAAAGGCAGGGCAAAAGTTATCCTAGATGTTTTGTTCCCAAGGTTACCCTAAAGACCTTGTAGGTAAGTTACAAAGGAGGTTACCTTGAAAGAAATTCATGGTGTAATGCAACCTTTACTTAAGGTTCATTTTATGGATTGTGTAGGTGGTAATGGGAGCATGAATAAAGTTGGAGTCGTTAGTTTATTATCACTTTCACCACAGACCATGATACCATTTTTGACATTCTTGTCAAAAATTGAGAAATATTTTCATGTTTTAATGGCCTGGTTGACAAACTGGGCAATAAACTGTGGTCTACAGAAGAGGTGTATCTATTAAACATTATTTGGAAACAGCATATTTCCAACAGGTCACATAAAAGAAAAGGTACTTACAAATGCGAGTTTTGCACACAATGTAAGTTTATTTTACAAAAAGAAACAATTAGACTAAACCATCAAACAATCTACACACCCTTAAATAGTACCTGCAGTTCAATAGGGGTTATATATGTTGCTGTGTGCCAAAATTGTGATGGTTTTTATGTTGGGAAAACACAGTGGAGATTTAGAGACATGATTTATGAGCATTGTTTGGACATTAAGAATAAAAAAATGGAGAATGCTTTGTTCAAACATATTAATGTATATCCTGAACATAACTTTATTTTTTTTTTGGCATTGATACAGCAATTAAAAACCCTAGGGGTGAGGCCTGGGGTGATTTGATTGAACAGTGGGAAACCATATGGCTAATTAGACTTAATGTTACTGCGTTTCCAGGACTGAACAAGCATATCCCTGTGACCAGTATTTTAAGATTGCTTTCCTATAATATGTAAGCAACCTTTTATATGAAATAGTGCAATATGTTTTAGTGTGGTATATTATAATGTTTTGATGTGTAGATTTTGAGGTTTGGCAATGTTATTAGCTTTTATTGATTTTTATTGATAGATATGATCACATGAGTTTTTGGAGGGGCTTTTAAAATCTGCAATTTTGCTACATTATGTGATTCTGAAGAAGTCAAAGTTATATGCTGATGAAAACACTTACGCTGGAAGTTCTTATTTTGTTTATCATTAAATGCAACTTTTTTGTACATGGAGGACTGTTTTATTCATCTGCTTTGGTACTCATCTTTGCAGCCTTTGTGTGGTTTTTAGTTCTTGGGTGGGAATTGTGAATTGAGATGTTATAAATGCAATAAAAAGGGACATTGGGGGGTGTGAAGAAAAAGGAAAAGAGACAGAGGTATATATTGTAGAAATATTAACCATGCAGCATCAAAAGAATAAAGCAGGGCAAATAGAGCTAGAAATAGTGGAAACCATGGATAGAGAACAAGTTGTACAAAAAGATAGTATGCAGGATGAACCTGATAAAGAAAAAAATGAAGAGGAAGAATCAGGGTTAAGTGATAGTGATGATGTGAAATGGAATATAGTTAAGCAAAAAAGAAATGATATTGGTAAAAGAGTGTGGGAGAGGAAAATGAAATTACAGAGAGATTTAAAAAGGGAAAAAAGAAAGGGAAAGGTTAAATAAATATTACTTTAAGGTAGAATTATTTGCAAAGTCTTAGCACTTAATGTGAATAGTTTTAAGAAGTTAGAGAGAATAATAGGGATTTTGGAGTAGTATAAAAAGTAAGATAGTGACACCATTATCTTAGAATATATTAGTTTCTTGTCTCAGATAGAAAGGTATCAAGCAGAAGTGTGGTGTGGAAAATGTTATCTGGAATTTTGATAGGGAGACCTATTCGAGGATACTTATATTACATAAAGATATGATTAAAGTGTTAGATGTTAAGTTTGTTATAACAGGTAGAATTACAACTATTGACATTAGATGGATAGACCACATTATTAGAATTATTGCAATGTACACAAATACATAAAAGAAAAGAAGAGAGAATAAATGTTTAGAAATATTATTCAATATGTAGCAGTTAATGTGGAGATTATTGTAGCAGGAGATTTTAATTGCAGTTTAAGACAACAGAATAAGAAGACATATGATGTTAAACTATTATGGGACATTATAAAGTATGCTCAGTTAAGAATTTGGAATTTAAAGACGTGGACATATAAAAGAGGAGATAGAAGAACAGAAATAGATTATTTTCTATTGTCAGAAAGTTTATCAATAGTAAAACAAGGGGTGTTAATGACAGGATTTTCAGACCATATGGCAATTTGGTTTTCAATAAAGGGAAATTCTGAGTATATAAAAGTAAGGAAAATTCTAAAAAGGGTAAATGAGGTGAAATGAGATGCTATAGTGAAAGAAGATGTTATGAAGGTAGGTAGGGCAAGATCATGTAGAGATGAAAGAATTTTGCAAAGATTTGTCTGAGTGGTGGCTAAGTTTTAAACTGAAATATAAAAAGAGTTATGTGGCATGGGAACAATGAAAAATATAAATGGAAAAAAATGAAGTATAAGAAGTTAAGAGATGAGGCTATTGGTTGTTTAGAAAAAATGATAAGAATTATTTATTAAGGAACAGAATAAAGTTGACTAAGAAAAAAATGAACATTTGTTATATAAACAAAGATATTTTCCGCAAGGGAAAAAAGAAGAAATTGCACCATATTTAAGTAAAATAATTAAAGAGAATAATAGTGTCATGAAAGAAATGAAGGATTCATCAGGTAAAGTACATAATACACAATAAAAATTATGAAAGTAGTGAAAGAATTTATTTATTTATTTATTTATTTGTTTATTTATTTATTTATTATCAGTTTGATTACCGGGGAAGTCCACTGGGCCAGGAAGTGCCCATTTTCAGTGGAGGCCCGGGGAGAAAAGCTCCATGAACAATATAATACAATAAAGGTTGCAAAATGCAAATAAATGTTACAAAGTGAAATACAATACAATATAGGTTGCAAAAAACAAATAAAGGTTACAAAGTGAAATACAAGAGTAGGATTCATACATTCAAAAATTGCAAAGTGTAGTATACATTATGAGACAGTTTAACAACAGAAATGTTTTTTTTTCAGATGATTACAATATTTACATGCTTGGAGTCAATTAAAGTCTGCTAGTTCTGGTTCTTTGGAGCAATAAGAATAAGTATGAGAGTATAGTGGAGTGGGAGTAAGGACAGCATAGTGGGGAATCCTTAGAATTTATGTGGGGTGAAAGCAGGAGCATTTCCATTTGGAAGATAGGTGAAGGAAAAGTTGGGTCTTGAAGGATTCTGTGTTGGGTATAGTCCTAAGAGAAGGAGGCAGAGAGTTCCATTTTTTACCTAGAGAGAAGGAAAGTAGAAGCTGGCCAGCAGGAAGTTTGGGTTTGAGAATGGAGATTAGGTTTTGGTGTTCAGATCTCAGTGATCTGTTAGGGATGTATGGAGGAAGGATGTCCTTTAAGGCTGGGCATTTATCAGGGGAGAATATTAGTTTGTGAGCGGTGGTTAGTTGCAGATAGTCTAGATGGTTAGGGAGTTCTAACCAGTTCAGAGATTGTAGGATGAGGCAGTGGTGAGTTGATGTTTTGGATTTGGTGGCAAATTTAGAGATCTTATTATAGCAAGCTTTGAGCTTAGGGGTGTTGGTAACAGACAAATTGGTTAGAAGACGGGCTCCATATAGAAGGGAAGGTAGGAGGTAGGTGATTGCCAGAGTATGCCTAGAGGAGTTGGAAAGAAAATGATTGTTCCTATATAGCATACCTAGCTTTTGGTGGGTTTTCTTTATGTTTTGTTGTATATGAAGATCGAATTTGAGGTGTTCATCTATGGTAATGCCAAGGAGTTTTGCAGAGGGGACCACTTCAATGGCAGTGTTAGTTTGGCTTAGGACATTGAAAGTGTTTTTGTCCAAGGAGGAAACCTTGGAAGGGAGGAAAATTAGTATTTTAGGTTTATTGGAGTTGAGTGAAAGGTGGTTTTGGTGCATCCAGTTCTCTGTAGTGGAAAAGGCTAATTGAGTTTTGGTCAGTAGTTCAGGAAAGTTGGGGGCGGAACAGACCAAGGTAGAGTCATCAGTGTATTGGATGACAGTGGTGCCGAGGATGACGGTGTGAAGGTTATTTATAAAGATGTTGAAAAGCATGGGTCCAAGGATGGACCCCTGAGGAACGACAGTAGGTGTAGGCAAGAAGGAAGAGGAGGAGTTCTTCCATTTGACAGCTTGAGATCTGTCAGATAGGTAACTGGAGAACCAGGATAGAGTATTAGGGGAGAGATTAAGGTTAGTCAGATGATGAAAAAGGTGTGTATGGGAGATGGTGTCAAAGGCTTTCGAAAGATCTAGCAGTACTGTGGATACAATGAGTCCAGAGTCTCGTGCTTGATTGACAGTTTCTAGGAAGGATAGTAAGGCAGTTATGGTACTGTGGCCAGGATGGAAGCCGTGCTGGGTGGGTGTTAGGAGGTGATTCTGAATTAGATAAGGTAAAACTTGGTGGTGGACACATTTTTCTAGAATTTTAGATATTGGAGAGAGTAGGGCGATGGGGTGGAAGTTAGAAATAGAGGTGTTTTTGCTTCCTTTGTGAAGAGGTAGAATGTAGGCTGAATGCCAGAGTTTCAATATGTATGACTCATTTAAGGATCTATTAATCAGAATACTAATTGGGAGAGCAGTACCTTCAGCTGCATGTTTGAGGAAGGAGGAGGGAATGTTGTCAGGGGCATTAGAGCATGGCTTTAGCCTGGATAGAAGCTTTTTGATAAAAATGGTGAAAACAGGTTTGAGATGGAAATTAAGGGGATTGTTGTTTGGGCTGTTGGGCGTTGTAAAGAGGGAGTTATGTGGGTTCTTATTTGGGAATGTTTTAGTTAGCTTAGCTATGGATTCAGTAAAGAAGGTGTTGAAATGGGAGCTCAGTTCACTGTCAGATAGATTAGGGTCAGGGCAGGGATTGTTCCGCGATCCGGGATGGAGAAGGGAGTTGACTGATTTCCAGAATTGTTTTGGGTTCTTATTGTTGTTGGACTGAAGTTTATTATAGTAGTTTTTTTTTGTCCTTGGTAATAAGTTTTTTTACTTGGTTGTGGAGTTGGGTATATTGGAGCAAGGCAGAGGACAATTTATTTTTCTGATAGAGCTTCCAGGATTTGTCTCTGTGATGCATAATTAGTTTAGTTTCATTGGTCAGCCATGGGGCAGAATTAGCTTTGATTCGTTTATTTCTTAGGGGGGCTAGGGAGTTGAGTATTTATGAAGACAGAGTTAAAATGCTCAACAGCGTTGTTGAGTGGGAGAGTTTAGAGATTGCCAGTTAATTTGTTTAAAGATGTTAGAAAAAATGAAGGGGTTGAAGTTGCTGAGGTTACGAGTTTGAACATAGAGATGTTGGTGTTGGATGGAGCTAGTTGATCGATGGATAAAGGCAGGGAGATGGTCACTGAAGGTGTCAGGGATTGTGCCACAGAGAGTGATTTTGTTTGGATGGGAGACTAGAATCCAATCTATGATGGACCCTGGGGGGTGATTTTTGTTAGGGTGAGTTGTTGAAAAGATTACTTGAGTGAAGTAGAGAAGGTTAATGGATAGAGAGGGGGATGGCGTGTTGATTTAATCCAGTCGATATTGACATCGCCTAGAATATAGGTTTCATATTTTATTTCAGTAGAGGCCTAGTATAGAATATCTTCAAGGGTGGAGATATTGTTGCCTAGGGAGATGTATAAGGAAATGAAGCAGATATTTTTATGTTTATTCAAATGGAGAAGGCTTGCTGTGATTTCGGAATTTTTGAATTTAGGGTAGGGATTTGAAGAGGAATTAGAGAGAGAAGATTGGAGTAGATTAGAGCAGAGCCTCCACCTTTTTTGTTTAAATGGTCACTTCTGAGGATGTGGTAACCAGGAGGTAAGATTTCAGAGTCAGTAATGTGGGGTTTTAGCCAAGTTTCAGAGATGGCTAGGATGTCGGGTTGATTGTGATTAATCCAGGCTTGAACATGGTGAAATTTGTTGTTAAGGCTCTGGGCATTGATAGTGAAGATCTTAAGAGTGCTAAGAGGGGAAGTGGGAGGAGAAGAGAAAGGGGGGAGTGTTATTTGTTGTAGGTGAAGGAGAGGGTGGAGGGATGGAGTAGTTTGTGCTGAGGCAAGGGCCAGGGTTAGGATGAATGTCTCCAGATAAGGCTAGGACATTACAGGTGATACGTTTTAGTCTGTAAGGTTTGTGTAGTAGGTATTTGTCTGGGGTTAGCAGAAGTTTAAGAGAGAGAGAGAGTTTTAGCTGAGGTAGAGAATAGTTTGGGATGAAAAAGGTGCAGTAGGTTGGGTGGAATAAGGGAGTAGGATATGGAGTGAAAGTGAGAGAGTTGGAAAGATTGTAGTTGGGTGTTAGGGATAGTTTGAGTAGGAGGGAGGAATGGAGGAGCTTTATGGGTGTAAGAAGTATCAAGATACAGAGGTATTAGTAAGATGAGAAGGGAGCTGAGGAGTTGGATAGTTAAGAGGAGTTGGTTGGGCATGTTAGGATAGGGAAGGGTAAAATACAGTGAAGAGAAAAATAATGTGGTATGCTAGTTAAGAAGGGAAGGTCTAGAAGTGAATGGAGAGAGTTTGATATTGTAGACAAGGACAATGGAAAAATGAGCGTATAGAGGTATAGGAATTGGAGTGGGAGGAGTAGTAGTGGGAGGGGAAAAAGAGGAGGAGTATTCTTTGATGAGAGAATAAGGGGGAGGGGTAATAGGAAGAGCACCGTGATTGGATAGTAGGTTTGGTAGGTGGTGTTTGTTAGGTATAAATGTAGAGGTGCTGGGGGCGGGTGGGCATTGGGGGCAGGGTAGGGGAGCAGAGTGAGCCCGCAGGGCGAATGGAGCGGGTTCAGACGGGTAAGTGAGCCAGTCAGCAAAAAATCTAACAGTAAGCAGTTGACTACTGAGTTCTTTAGTTGAGACAGGGTAGGTCAAGGGGGATAGGTAATATTGGTTGTGAAGGTAAGGGGTAGCAATGCAAAGTAAGCAGAAAGTAGTAGGTAGAGACAGGTCAGAAAGACAGTTCACAAGCCTAGGACAGAATGTTAAAATACTTTGGAGATCAGGGAAGAATGGAAGAGTTAGGTACTATCCTGGTTTAGAATGCCATCTAGTGGTCAGATAGAGTTATAGCAACAGCGGCAAGTGAGCAGTGAGATATATCAAGGTTTGGGAAGGCTCCTAAGGATAGTTTCAGGAGACAGCACAGAAGTGATAAACATCTAAGTGCTAGTGCTAGAATATATTAAGAGGTCATTTAAAGAGCAGAGGATAAAGATGTAGAAGGTATATACATTTTCTGACAAGTGCAATAATGATTTGGAAAAGAAAATGATAATAGATGAATTAGACAAGCCCCCAGATTTACTATTCCTCTGTGCAGGAATAGCTTAGTCCTGCATGGAGGTGGCCGTTTAGGAGCAGGACGGCAGCGCGTCATGCATAATAATGAGGCATGCTGCCTGAGCTCCTAGGCTTACACGGAGTGTGTAAAAGTGCAGGGGGCATGTCTGAGAGCAGAGCTCTCAAAATAAACACACCCCCACAATGAAGAACAGCAGAAAGGGTTATGAAATGAGCGAGACTGCTCAGAGGTGACCGCATATCCCCACCAACAGTCCGCTTGTGTACAACAGCAACAGTATACATAAATAAAATGAAGAAACCCTTAATTTATTTTTTTTAATCCAATTAAAGCTAACCATAGGTGTGTGAGTGTACCCATTGCTTAGCTACCATTAATACAGCTTAAATGGCTGAAGAGGATAACAAGGACGATATATGCAAATGAAGCAGCATAGCAATGGTGTAGTAGGCAGAGCATTCGCCTTACGAGCAGGCATTTCCAGTTTGAGTCCCACTGCAGCACATTACATTTTCCATGACAAAGCACCTCATGAGTAATATTTATGTTGCGTAACCCTCTAAATAACATATTTTCATGAACTGGAGTACTGCAGTAAATGCACATGTGAGGTGTCAGTGTCATAATGAATAATGCACTAGTAAGCAAGTTTAAGCACAAATAAGCAGTAGTAAGTCAGTAGTAAGTATATTTAAGCACTAGTAAGTGGGCTTAAGCCCGTTTGCATGGAGGTAAGCAATGCCTACACTGGTTAAGCAATTTTAGAGCTAACTCTCTGTAAGTAGATGTAATGGCAGGTTAGCAGTGCTTACCATCATGCAAACCTGCTTACAACTGCTCAAACATGCCTTAATCACTCTGTATCCAACGGCCCTTATTCTGGCCATCAACAAAATAAACAACCATGCAGGTCTCGAACCCAGGATCCTATACAGCATAGTCAAAGTAGTTAACCACCAAGCCATCACAGAATTACAGAAGAATGAGGTATCAGCAAACAAGTCCTCACCATAGTAAAACCAAACTGAACCTGTGACAGGAGTCAGTATACAGTCATGTTTCATAACCCACTAGATAACATAAATATGTGAACTGCAGTACAGCAGTAAGCCCAGAAGTGAGGTGTAATTGTAATAGTGTTGAAGTCCCCAATAAAACCCAAGGACCCCATAGAGTGTACGTGTATGTACACATTAATCATGGATACCAGGCAGATATATAAGATGTAATGAATAAGAAATCAGTGCAAAAAAGAAAAAAATAATGCAAAGTCTAATGTAAGCAATGCTAAGCATTGCACAGGCCAGCTTAGGAGGTGTAAGCAATGTGTAGGCCAGCTAACTCAATGTGCCCAGTGTTATACCCCTTTAAACAATGCCAACCTTCATTAAGGAGGTTTGCCCATAGCTAAGCCTTTTCAAAACCAGCCAACCACGGAAAAGTGCGGGAAATCGGCCCTACTTAAATCCAAGAGGCGGGAATACATTTCATAACTGGTTGTAGCTTCTCCTTGCAGGCACTATGGCAGTAAGGGGAGAAGGTGTGCGCTATCGGGCACAGTGCTGGTGCATCCAGGAGTCCAAGGTCATGGCAGGACTCCTAGTTAAAGACCATGCTCAGAGACTTTTGCAGGGCCAATACCAGGTCTCCCAATATAAGGCAGAGGCCTGGGACCATCTCGCCTGTGACCTCACCAGTGGCACTGGCATACATCAAACTAGTGAGCAGGTCAGGCACCACTATGCCGACCTGAAGCGGTGTAATGGGCACCTCTTGGAGGAGTGGCTCCAGGAGGCTAGAGCGGCAGGGGATGTTACAGTTGTGTGTAAGTATCACCCCAGTATGTGTGTAATAATTGCCAGCTCAGGTATATCCTGGATAGGTATGGCTAAATATTGCTCTTATGTCCCCCACAGCTGCAATGAAGTGGGCTGCGAACCAGGAGGCCCACATAAGTCATCTGGCGAGGTTGCAAATCGAGGCAGGTCAGTAATACTCATGCATTTACTGTCATAGGAAATAAAAATAAAAATAAAAGTAGTAGTAAATTAATTGTTTGTATAAAACCTGTATTGTTCAAGGCAAGTACTGCATACACTGGAGAATATGGCAGGAAGAGTCTCATATTGTTTGTAAGTCAAAAAAAGTGTAATAGCCTGACAAAGCAGGTCTAACTGCTGGACTGCATGTGTATATCCTGGTATCATACGGAAATGTAGATATGCAATCATGTAATAGTACTGTAGTATTAAGCACTGTTACCCACACTGTGCACCATAAATTGAATGTGTAGAAATGACTGTAATCCCCAGAGGCCATTTAGTACAACTGAGAGACACATAGACAGTAAACAGGGAAAATGCAGACAACAAAAACCGAATAGCACATGCAACTGAGATGTGAACTGTTTTTTTTTAGCACACACAGCCACAGTTGGAATCCTGCCAGTGGTACCCCACAACTATACAGATATGTCCAGAATGTCTAGTAAAGTGGCCCATATCTGTTGCTTATCAACCTGTCCCCCTGGGAAATTAGTGGGATGATCCCAGACGTATAGGCAGCAAACAGGAAATACAACTGATTGACACACATCCAAGAGAACAAAGCTGCCAAACTAGCAACTCCCCAAAACCTTATGAGAGTAAGAAGCCATGTATGTCCCATTTACACAACAACTTGTCAAGCTGTGGTCAGAGTGTGTACAGTGACAGAGTGAGATGTATGTGCATAATAGTAATGTGGAATCTGGTACTGTGTGGGGGAACATTCAGGTAGTGCTAATAAACATTCCTCCCACAGGTCTGTCAGATGCCAACACTGTGCCCAGAAATACAAGACTGATATGCAGTTGCTCTGAATAATGAGGTATTACACATCACTGTCACCCTCTCTGTCCAACAACATATAACTGTCTAGGAAATCTGCATATGAGTGTTGTAATACAAAGTCAGAATGCAAAAGCACAGGGGATTAATAAGACAGAAAGCAGATAGGAGATATACAGCAATATCTATACAGCAGACGCAACTGTGATGGACAGTGTTTAAGTTGTAGCAGACACAGCCATGGTCTGAATGCTGGGAGTGGAATTAGACTGCGTACAGATTCATACCCCACAACTGTACAGATGAGGCTAGAATGCCCAGTATATGTGCCCATATCTGCTGCCTGTCCCCCTGTCCCCCTGGTAAGTCTGTGGGATGATCCCAGATGTTTAGCCAGCAAACAAGGAATACAAGTGATTGTCAAACATCATGAGAACACACCTGTCACTGTAGCAACCCCCAAAACTGTTAGGAGAGTAATATTTCAAATATGTCCAATCTACACTCCCATGTTTGTCAAGCTGTGACAGAGTGTGTACAGTAATAGAGTGAGATGTATGTGCATAATACTTATGTGCAATCTGGAACTTTGTGTGGCAACAGTCAGGTAGTGCTAACAAACATTGCTCCCACAGGTACGTTGGATACGAACACTGTGCTGAGAAATACAGACCATTATAACCTGTACTGGTACTGTTCACTCTGGTATTGTAGGGAATTGTGAGTGTTGCAGTTTCTCTGAATAATAAAGTATCACTGGTCACTGTCACCCACACTGTGCTACATAATATAACTGTGTAGGAAAGCATGTATATGTGTGTGTCAGGTCACTAAAGGTGGAAGAGGGAAATATTCTAGATATGTCCCAGCACACCAGCATGTGGTCAACACATGGCCAGAGTCTGTGCAGAAAGAGTTGGATAGCTATGTGCAAAACAACAACTCAGAATCCGGGAGTATGTGTACAAACAGTTAGTGTTAACAAACATTCCCTCTACGGGTATACCAGGTAAGAGGTGTATACTGCAGGTAAAACCGGTTCATGTGTAATGATGACGACAGCCATATCACTGTCCAAACTAAGGCTATAGGGTAGTGTAGTAACACTTGTAAGGTACAGATAACAGCACTGACTAGGAAAGTAATATGGACTACAGGAATATACTAGTTGCTAATTGACATTCCCCCCCTCACCATATCTCCAACAATAATCAACATGCCCACCCCAACCGGTATGTAATGACACCTATGTTCTGATAATGTCCAATTGTTTGATAAATATTTTGATGGTTCCCATGCATGTGCTGTATTGAATTATTCCAACATTGGTGGTATGGTGCCATCAATGTACCTGCATGCTGTTCTTATTTCCACTGTGGTTCCATATATGCATGTGTTCTGTTGGCTATGCAACTGTTCCATATCTGGTGTCTGGGTTAACTGGAATATCTATGCATGCTGTTATACCTAACCCTGGAATGTGTTGACTATTATTAACCCACAAATGATGAAATCTAAACACTATAGCAAGCTTGGGAAAACCAGTCCCAGTGGACCCACCTGTCCCACCTCAGCTGTCCATGGAACCAGGCACCAGCATGTCTGGAGCCCAACCTGGAACCTCCCTGTCCATTGGTCCTGCACCACCTTCAGGTGGAACCACCTCAGGGGATGGGGCTCACCCCCCAGGAATGGGTGCAGACAGGCACCTGTCACCCATCGCCAGGTCGGGGTCATGGTGTGTAGAGCGATCAATGAGCAGTTTGGTGATCTTCTATGCCTGCTCGAAGGTCGTGTGTTGCAATTAGAGAGTCAGCCTAGCTGTGTGACTCAGCCCCCAGCACAGCCACCTTCGGGGCTGTGAAGGTGCAGTGGTGACTGCCCATGGTTGGGGACCTCAGTCCCATTGTTACCACTAGGGGGCTTGTGGGCTTCCGATATCCCAACACTCCTCCTCATCAAGGTGTTTACCCCACACATGTGTCATATACCACCCCTGTATGCATGCTGTTTGTCTTGTCTGTTAACTTACCCAACCTACCTCCCCAAATATACCTACTACCCCTCCCCAACATCCCACTCTCAACTGAAAAAAAAATGGCACTCTGTTCCCACAAAAAAATCTTGCCCCATACATAGCTGTCCATATCACACATGTCACTGGACAAATTTAATCTGGTCTAACTAACATCATCAACATCAGAGCATATTATTGTTGTCCAAATCTACCTCCAAATTCAGTGTATATGCACAGCTGTTGCTGTAAAAGAAATGGGCAGCTCTGGACCTTCCCTACACCCTTTCTGCACATGTCTGGCTATTTTCTGTACTGTCTTTCCCTCATTGTGGCCCTTTTTTCACCACTTTCCTTTCAACCCATTTATTTTCTTTTAAAGAAATTAGTGCAGGGGTAAGCAGGAGTAAGCACTTTTAAGCAGCAGTAAGCGGGTTTAAGCCTGTTTGCATGGGGGTAAGCAATGCCTATGCCGGTTAAGAAAATTAGAAGCTGAGTATAAGAAACTGTAACCGGAAGTTAGCAGTACTTACCTCTGCACAAACCCACGCAAACCCGCTTACAACTGCTTTAAAGTGCCTTAATCACTCTGTATCCAGTGACCTGTGTTCTGTCCAGCAACAAAATAAAAGGCCTCTGCAAGGCTCAAACCCAGGACCCTGCACACCATAGCCAAAGTGATTTACCACTAAGCCATGTCAGATATACATAACCCTGAAGTTTTCAAAAACATATCATCCAGCACAGTCATTCACTAGTACAGAGAATTTATTCCAACATTTAAATGCATGTGTGTGTATAAATATTTAATATCTAAACAGATACAACATATCTATATATGTATATAGTATATATGTATATAAATATATATATATATATATATATATATATGTGTACACCTATATGTCTATATATATACAGTTATATATATATGTCAGCAGATGTTTATATATATATATATATATATATATATATATATATATATAGGTATAATATGGACATACATCTGTAGATAACGATGGGAAAATAACAAAAACATATATGTCCACATGCAACATTAATGGGGTTGAGAGGCCCCAGGCAATATACGTCTTGTACGAATAGGTATGCCCCCCCATACAGCCAAACATGTCCCCCCTGCAATACACTACCAAGTGTTGCAGATCCCATAACCAGGACCAGACATGACATGGGCATCCCTAGGATACATATACACAGACACATATATGCAGATACAGATATACATGTATATATATCTATATATCTATAAATATATATATATATATATATATATATATATATATATATATATATATATATATATAAATAGATATATATGTAACTACACATACACACCCAGAGATATGTACAGTAAGTTACATATGTACTACGTGCACATAATATGGAACAGCCACTATTCCTACAGTTAACACCTTACCAACTGGAGACTGTATGAGCCACCCATACAAATGACATTCATTGATGCAACATATACCCACAGAGATATCAAAGGATATAACACCACACACAGGTGTGCATAAACGGGAAAGATTTATTTGTGTACTATTACAATTGTGTATGCCATGTCATATCGCTGTTTAGACACGGGCATCCATATAAACTGAGTACTGCAACTGTGAAACAGTTATACTAATACAGTAGTCTGGAAAAGTTAACAAATGTTGCTGTCCAGGCCAAGGCCATCAAGTAGTACAATAGCAAAGACAGACTGGGCTACAGGATACCTAACAATCAAAGGTAAGTAATGCAGGTGTATAGTTCACCAGCCTCTATCTATACTCTGTAGACAATCCCTAGGGGGTACAGTCCTCAGTTGACACACTGGGATGTAACTGTTACATAACAAGGCACAACTGACACCATTACAAGCACACTGAGAAACAGAACAGTCTGTATGGCAGGTGGCAGTAGGCCTGCATTTAACCAAGGTGGATTGTATGGTAATGTACATCAATATACCTTAAGGTAGCTCAACCCGATGGTCTCCAGGACTTTGGGCTTTCAGGATTCTGTAGCGGTCCCATAGACATATATGTATATATAGATATATGTATACATAGATATACATATATGTATATATAGATATATGTGTATATAGATATATATGTATGCACATCCTATGTGTACAGATATGCCTAGTTATGTTGGTATATATGTAGATATCAATAACTATATGTGCATGCATATCTATTCTGATATACCTACTACTGTCAAAATATATGTAGATATCCATACGTATATGTGCATATGTATTTCTATCTGTATATGTGTAGACATATATTGCTCTGTATATGTATATATCTGGGTGTTTATTTGTATATCTATGTATATATACATATCCATCTATGTATGTCGATATGTATATCTGTATGTCTATATAGATATCTGGATAAGTATATGTACATATATCATCCCACTGCTCTGTCTGACATACATGACTGTTATGGTGGCCTGACAGCAGTACATCTGGCAAGTAACTGGACATTACATCTCACTGGTAAGTACACTAAGCTGCTAGGCATGTAACAAAGCATTGTGCAGGCTACAGGCAGATCGGCTCAACACTGGCCTACATTTCCTATGGGGGAATGCACATGTACCTGCACATAGATAGCAGGATCTACAGGCATACTACAGCACAGAGTAACATACACCTGTGTGTAAGTGCATCACCACAAACAATGTGAACACAGCCACAGCTACATATGGCATGCTAGCGTATTATTACAGTATATGGACTATCTGTTCAACACCAACCTCATATGTGCCACCCACACACTAACCCTACATATACTGGGCCACTACACAGTGTGGTCCACTGCCTGTCTGCGGTATGGGACATGTGTGTATATGGCCCTACAAACATGTAAGCCGGAAGGGTAACATACAGTGGAGCAGCATGTAACCTCAGGTAGAACAGGACTAAGAACAATGACATCTACCACAGTCTGTACACAGGCCAAGGTATATATTAACAATACACACACTGCTGACAATCACCATAAGTACTCAGACCTCAGTACTGTACACACAACCACTGAATGTCCAGGTTATGTCATCAAATATAACCCCTACTATACATTACATGTATAGCAGTCTGATATCTCACTGACTTGTTATCAGATATGACGTCACTAATTATGGTGTACAGTACATCTGCAGCCCTTACCACATGACATATGTACAAAGATTGTCAGGGTTGTGGTTGGAGGCACAATCACAGGGCCAATATGGACATGTTGCTGTGATAACCTCATACATTTATTGTTGTAACAGGGTTTGTTGCACCATATGTCCTATGAGGGATATGAAGTCAGTAACAATCATGGCTGTCACCATCTACAGACTGCAATCCTCACACTACCTTCTGCAGTTCACAGATAGGTGCTCTGTGGGTAACACATGAAACAAATGGCACCACACACTGCCCAGTCTGCAGATGACCCTATAGATGGGGTTTCCTCATAAACATAGCACTGACATGGCAGTTATTAAAACATGTAGGACAGCCATATCCACACACACCCTGTTAAATCAACATTGCTCCAAATGCAGTATAGCAGCACTTACAGTTGGTAGTCAGGTCAAGCACATCCCCCTCCTGTGTGTTGGCCTGTTTCCACAGTGCATGTTGTTAGAGGTAAACCTCAATCCATCTTAGATGCTGTTTGCATGACAGTAGGTCGAGCTCCTGCTCACAGTGAATGAAAGGCCCAACACCAACATGATGTTTCTAGATATTGGTGTGTGTTTCCATTCAATTGGCTATGGGAATGTTACCACAGCTGTTCCACATGCAATCAGCTAGAGGAGGGCTGCAATTCATGAAGAGATCATCAGCTGATCCTGAGCAGCACTTAAAATACACATGCTGCTGCCCAAGCAAAGCAGGTGTAAGTCTCCACATCCACCAGAGAGGGAGTAAGAGAGGCAGACACAGGCAAAGAAAAGCTAGGGAGGGGTGGGAGAGTAAAACCTACGCATGTTTGTGTCACACACCTACCAGTACAGGGAATCAAACCCCCGATGACTATGTAGTGCTATCACATGTCTATGCAGTTATTGGATGCACCACATGGGTTAGCTGTTGGGGAGCCCCCAGAATGTATATGTGATGGTGAGTGACATCTGCAACAGGGATATGGTAGCTATGTGGTCGGTGTTGTACACGTGCCTGCCCACATGAACAGGTGTCAGCATCAACACACCCATACTCTCAAAGGGATGCACACACATTGCCACACTTTGCAGGGCCAGGAATACAACTCAGCACTAGTGGAATTGCCACAACACAGTACTGTGCAGGTATCACATGTACCACAGGGGTCATACAGAGATTATATGTGAAAAGGGTATGTGGAGGTGCCTGACATCAGACAGCATGCTTCAGTATGCCAATGGGAGTTGTAGTGAGTGGGAATGTGGTCATACACATCATACACCACACACACAGACATGCGTGCCAGTACTGACATGCATGTGTGCACTGCTTCACAGGTGTGTTGTAGTTGACGGTGACAGACAGTTATACAAGGCTAGGTGATGGGTATACCTTAGCATCTGGCCACATGACAATGGTCTACATTGTGGCTCAGGGGTGTAGTGTCTGGAGATGCCCACACAGGTGCATATTGTATTCACCATCCAGTCACCTGGGTGACTATTGCGTGTGGCCAATGCTGTGCATTGCTTGCCATGTATGTGTTCTTTTGTCCATGATATGGACAGTGTCTGGGATGTGCACAACTCCCACATGCATGTACAGTGACATGTGGTACTGTACCTGAGGTGTCTGGCCCATGTTGTGTACATAGCTCATTATCATCAGATGTGCCAGTCCTGGCCTCATGTGGTGGGAACTGTTCATGGACAGCAGGTTGGCTCTGCACCTACATTGTTAGCATGATACCAGCATTCCCTGATGTCAGTGGCATCTGTCCATACAGGGCTTGTGTTTCAGGCATGCTATGTTCTTTGTGGGTCACATTTGATGGCACCACAGGTGTTGCAGGTGTCCAGTGGAGAACATGGGGGAGTTGCACTGTCGGCATGTACATGCCTTTTGGACTGATGGACAGGATGCCATGCCCTCTGTAGCCCACTGCAATCACACCATGGTTACTATCACTGGGCAATATGCAGGGTACTACCAACATAGTGGCTGTTGCCTAGGGAAGTGTGTGTGTGTGTGTGTGTGTGTGTGTGTGTGTGTGTGTGTGTGTGTGTGTGTGTGTGTGTGTGTGTGTGTGTGTGTGTGTGTTTGAGAGATGGATTGTGTACCCTGGGTAATACAAGGGTTGCTAATGTTGTTCAGCTGGCATTGATGTCACATTTAGGGGTATGGATTTGCACACCAGCCTCTATGATATTTCACATCTGTTATCCCTGTACAGTGGACATTGTGATATATACTTGGCCCGCCATATAAGAAGTTAGCACAACCCGCTAGACATTGAGTCCAGTTGCTACACACTCACAACCACAGCCACACTGGATACGAATCACACACACACACACACACACACACACACACACACACACACACACACACACACACACACACACACACACACACACACACACACACACACACACACACACACCTCTGTCATGTCTGGGATTAGAACCCCTACCTATCTAGTATAATACACTATCACTATGCCATTATAGGATGTACCATGGAGATTACTGGAGTTCACCTTCCCCAAAGGTGTATTTCACAGTGAATGACATCAGCAGGATTGCCAAAGTAGGGCATTTGAATTGTAGGGAGTGTGACTAGCCTAAAATGCATTGCTCCCTACATAAACATAGACACACACACAAAACATCCACAACTGTCATGTGTGGCGATAGAACCCCTACCAGATTTCTATATCATACTACAGCATGATGCTGTTATAGGAGCACCACAGAGATTATTGGAGTGCCCTTCTCCAAAGGTGTATTTCACAGTGAATGACATCAGCAGGATTGCCAAAGTAGGGCATTTGAATTGTAGGGAGTGTGAGTAGCCTAAAATGCATTGCTCTCTCTACACACACACACACACACACACACACACACACACACACACACACACACACACACACACACACACTTGCCAAGTCTGGGATTAGAACTCCTACCTAACTATTCTATCACATTACAGCAGTATGCAGTTATAGGACATACTATGGAGATTACTGGTGCATTTCTAGGTGGATGATATCAGCAGGATTGCCAAACTGCATAATTTGAATTGTAGGGAGTGTGACTACCCTAAAAAGCATTGCTCTCTACACAGACAGAGTCAGACAAACACACACACAGACCCACACTTGCCAAGTCTGGGATTAGAACTCCTACCTAACTAATGTATCATACTACAGCAGTTATAGGATGCAATATGGGGATTACTGGGCTACAACCTTCCCAGAGGTGTATTTCTAGGTAGATGACATCAGCAGGATTGCCAAAGTACAGCATTTGAATTGTAGGGAGTGTGACTACCATAAAAAGCATTGTGCTGTACACAGACAGTGTTAGACAGACACACACACACACACACACACACACACACACACACACACACACACACACACACACACTCACACAAACACACTTGCCAAGTCTGGGATTAGAACTCCTACCTAACTAATTTATCACACTACAGCAGTATGCAGTTATAGGATGCGCTACAGAGATTATTGGGCTACAACTCTCCCAAAGGTGTATTTCTAGGTGGATGACCTCAGCATGCTTGTCATAGTAGGGTTATGGGGAGGGCAGTGTGTGGCCATGGGCCATAGCCCATTCATCTAGGGGTTGACACAACATGCGGACACACACAGGGTATGTGTATACAGCTGCTAGATGACTACTTCCTTGTACAGTCATGTTGTACTGCTAGCACATGCACCACATACTCTGTACTGTTGATGGATACTGCTGGCTAGTATCTACAGTGAGTGACATCTGAACATCATGTGGTTGTGGCCCTTTGGCTGTGTGCTGGGTGGGACAAGCCTGGATGGCTCATTGCCACAGTCACCCTCATCCACATGTCTATGTACTTCCACCTTTGGCTTATTATAGTGTGTTCTTCTTAGATATATGTCTGTATTCCTATCCACTGTGTGTGCAAAGCATGTGTGGTGCATACTGAGGAGTGTCTGCACTAACATCTGCGACTGCCAGATATGTCTGGTCCACTAGTGTTTGCAAACATGCCCTTCATGTGTTTTTAAGTGTGTGAGCATGCTCAGTATGACCTTTCAGTATGTTGTTGACTGACATTGCCTTTATCCCTCTAAGTGTGTGGGCATGCCCATTATTCCCGTCTGTAATGACTGTGTGGAATGAGTCCAGGTAGTTTGTACTGCAGTGCTGACCTTTGTGTTGTACACCTACAGGTAGCATACTGTTTCTGCAAGGTATCCGTCAATCATTTCGCATTGACTGTTACTACATTTCTACATAGGATGGGGGGCACACCTGACTATTTCTACATTTCCACACAGGATTGAGGGGGGCACACCTGACTGTTATTACATTACTATGTAGGATGGGGGCACACCTGACACTTGTACACATTTGCTATGACTGTACTGGTATGTCAGGTACTCCATTTCATTTTGAATTCTTACCTATTATGCCGACTAGAGGCATACCAGTGTACTACAGATCATAGCTTTGATTTATCTACGTATTAGTTTCTGACTTCCTACCCTTCAGAACTGATGTCCCATTGCCTAACCTGCTGTAGTCTGTCTGTGTAGGCCTGGGGGGGGGGGTTACCCATAGGCATCATTAAGAAGCCATAGGACAGCCTTTGTTTGTGTTTGTTTACAGCTGTCCTGCTGGCTGTGACTGTTGTTGGGTATGTGAACCCCCTGACTGGCATGTGTGAGTCACTTACCTTGTGGGTGTCCCAGTATCGAGGGTGGTGCTGCAGGGCTGGCTATGTCAGATGCACACGGTACACTCACACATGGTTGAGTACAGGTAGTGTAATGTTTGGCATCCCTTTTACTGTATGTGAGAGTCAGAGAGATGTGTTATTCCTGGGTACCTCCTGTGTCAGTGTATGTGCTATGCATTGCCTCTTTGCCAAGGCCAGGGCACACTGGGCATGCCTCCTTCTGCATACTGGGGCAGGCTTAGGTTGTTCCTCCTCCGAGTCACTCTGTGCCTGTGCAGGCCTTTGCAATGATGGGGGTCTGTGTGACCCTGCTCTGTGCTGTTCCTGCTGCAGCTGTTTCTACATGATCATATTGTGCAGTATGGCACATACGAGGACAATTTGGGTACATGTAGCTGGTGAGTACTGCAAGGCTCCACTGGATGTGTCCAGGCACTGGAACTGTGACTTGAGCATCCCAAACACATGCTCTACTATAATTTGGGTATGTCTGTGTGCCTCATTATGGAGTTCTTGTTCTGGTGTGTGTGCATTTCTGATGGGAGTCATCAGCCACGGCTCCAGTGCGTATCCAGCATCCACCACTAGGTGACCGTAAGGGATGTCCCCATTGGCAAATCACTGGTACAGTTGCATCACATGCCAGATGTGGGAATCTTGATAGCTTCCAGGGCAGCTAGCACACATATTCCTTATTATGCCCTGGGCATCGCACACAACCTGGCAGTTGATGAAGGGGAAGCCCTTGCGGTTGATGTAGACTCTGCCCTGCTCACTGGGTGGTGCTTTGATGTGTATGTGCATGCAGTCTATAGCACCCACTACCTCAGGGTATTCTGCTATTTGGTAGAACAGTTGCATATTGCTGGCCAATGCCTCACAGGTGTTGGGGAAATATACATGCTCACTGACATGTGCTGACATGGCATCCAGGAACTGGTGGAGTACCCTGGATGCTGATGCCTGTGAGATCCCCATTATATCCCCAGTTGGCCTTTGGAAGGTACCTGTAGCTAGTGTTCTTAGGCCTACACATACCTTAGTATCCACTGGGGTGGGTTCCCCTCTGTTATTTCTGTGTGTGAGGCATGGCTGTCCCTGTCCACCCTAAAGCATTCCACTATATCCAGCTCATGTAGCCCCTGGTAGATTACCCTGGGTCTGTACATTCATCTCCATCTCCTCACTGTGGGTTGGTTGACAGCATTCACATCCTCACCACCCTCAGCCTCTTCCACAAGTTGTTGTATGATAGCTATTGCAGCCCCTATCATTTTGCTGTTGTGTGTGTTAAAAGTTCCCCGTTTGTTTACATCAGTGGTGTTGAGTGTGGGAAAATCCAGAGGGGAAGGTGTTTTCATAGTTTATAGTAGGGTTCTGGGCTGGGCTGGACTGCTGCCTGTGTAATTGACTGATTCTGATACATTTCACCTGCTAGCTATGCTAGTTCTCCCTGATTACCTTCCTACTGCTGTTTTTCCTTCCCATTGCATTCCTGTTTAAGTCCAGGGGTGCACTGCACAAACAGAGTGCTCAAATGTGCACACTGCTGCTATTTCCTGATTTAACTTTTTTTTCTTCCTTTAAAACCCGGTGCACGGCATGCACATCTGCTTAGGCAATGTAAAGAGTACTAGGCAGATTCAGACACATTCCCTAGCTTACCTGTGCTAAGCTAGGAGCAAACCTGAGCCACAGGGCTCCAATCCTCTTACAGTATGCCTGACACACACCCCCATGATGTCGCCTAACTCCTAGACTTGCACCAAGCTATTGCTACTCTTACACGGGACCTGACTAGCATGCTGGGGAAAACTGGGATTCGCTATCATTCCCCTCATTTGCATAGGATTGCCTGCTAATGCATAGTTACATGTCTCACACTGAGACTCCCCCCTTAGCAACCACTACTCACTGGCCATGTTGTCTTCTGCCTGCCATTGACTTGCATGGCAGAATAGTGATTTTAGTTAGAATGCTTAATTTAGGTTTATCTTGTTATTTTCCCCCGATCCCATTTGCGCGCCACTGCCCTATACTTAAACAGCCAAGATCGGCTACAAAAAATAAAAGTAGATTTTTTAATTTTTTTGGCTGTTTGCAATGCCAATGACCTTATACTTGGCCATTGGCATGCTTCCTAGATGATATGCAGCCTTTATTTGGAGCTGTCACAGCTCCGTTTTGGATTTTGCAGAAATGTACTCGGTTACTAACCGAGTACATTTCTACAGATTAGACTAGTCCTTCACGGCCAGTTGTAAGCTTCCTGGATTGTAAAATTCACCTCATTTGCATGGATTTCTCCTGCAAATGGGGTGATTTGCATACAGGGGCTTAGTCCGTGCAGGACTAGTGCAGGAGCACTCGTGCATGCCCCCGCAGGCTGTTCCTGGATCGCACGGCAGACATATTGCCTGCTAGAGCTCCTGCACTGATCTTGCACACTGTGCATGGCATAGAGAATCCGGGGGAAGGTGTTGAAAATAGTGAATTTAGGTTTGGCAGCAGGACCAGATGGAATAGAATGCAGGATGTATAAAATGACTGTAGAGCAAACAAATGGTTTGCAAAGGTATTAAATGAATGGTTAAACAAAGGCTTTATGTATAAAGAGTTGTGTGGGGATATTATTAGATTTATATGGTAAAAAGGGGAAGAAGAGAGAACTACAGAATTAGAGACTAATAATATTAAATAAAACAGATTATAAACCTTTTATGAAAATTTTACAAAAAAGGATAGAAGAGAAAGTGGCTAAAGTTGTACATGAAAATGTATTTGGTATAAAAGGTGAAAGCGCTCAAGATTTGTTATTAATAATTAGGGAACTAGTAGAGAATATAATGTATAGAAATGTTCAGGTGAAAGTAATGTGGGGGATTTAAGTAACACTTTTGATTTAATTCATCATTTTGTATTATGGGATATATTTGAAGTCTATAATATAAGCAAAAAGATTAAACATGTTTGTATTACAGCATGTGGGTATAATATAGTGAAGGCAATGGTAAATGGGTAGTTAAGTGAAGAGAAACAGATAGGGGTATTATACATGGTTGTCCAGTTAGAGATACATTATTTGTATTAGTAATGAATGTGATATCTACATACATGAATAGAGAGATGGAAACAAGGAGTTATATTTCTAATGGAGGCATAAAGATGCCTATTTTGTTTATGCAGATGATATTATTATTATTGTTACAAAAGATGGGTTAAGTATGACTATAGTGATAAAGCAGTTGCAGGAGATTATTCAGGTAATAGGATTTTCAATAAACAAAGACAAAAGTCAAGGTTTAGGAGCCAAGGGGATGATTGGTGGAATTAAATTTAATATGACAAAAATTAATGTTCTTAGAATTCAATTTGGAAATCAAGAAATTATAGAAGCAATATGGAAAGAAAAAATAGAGGAAATGAAATATGTGTGTGTTCTGGAAGTCTTTTAGCTTTCACTGAGAAAAAAGTAAACCCAGTTAATGCCATATTGTTATCCAGAATTATTTATTTTCAGTGCTCCCTTGATGTTGGAGAAAGAAATGTACAAGATAATTTTTTCCTTTATTTGGGGATCTAGGTTGAAACTGGTTAAAAGGGGGGTCTATATGTGAGTAAAGAAACAGGAGGTTTGGGGTTAATAAACCCAAAAGATTATGTTGCAGCATTAAATGTATACAGAGTAATGAAATGTTTAAAGGATCATGAGGTTTATTAACACAGATATTAAGTTTGAAGTATAAAACAGAATGGTTAACTTTTTCAGTTACAAATGAGAGTTTGTTGTAATAAAGAAAAAATATCAAGCTAAGATTATCCTTTGGAAAAATAAATATAAAAGAGACTGAAAATGGGAGAAAAGAATGATATAACAAGATTATGGAAAAGTATTATGGGATATATCCATGGAAGGACTTAAATAAAGAAAAAATAGTGCTATAAATGCAAGAATAGAAAGGTGTAAGGGCACGATAGAGTGCCAAGATTTTTTATGGAGGTTGAGAATACAAAAAATGCCTTACAAAAGTAGAAAACATAGAGTTTGTTTATAATGAGGTGATTTTGGAGCTAGTGAGTATGTTTTTTCTAGGATGTAGAAAAGTTAAAATGTTATGGAAAAAGATTCTAGATATGAATTATGTAAGTGATTTAAATATGGATATGATTGAATTTGGGTATTACAAAAAAAGAAGCAAAAAAAGAGGTTGAAAGAATTGACAAATTAATGTTTTGTATTTTATGGTTAGTTTGGAAACAGAGAGTGAAGGAAATTCTGTTTAATGAAAATGGGATCTGGCCATGGTATTGAAAAAATAAGGTTTTGGTTGTGGAAGTTGTGGAAGTTGGAGTGGTGGTCAAAAAAGCAAAAACTAAGTGTTGCATTTATATGATGAGAATGTAAAAAGATGTGCTGTACATATTGCTAATTGCAAATATTGTACATAGTATATATAGTATAAAATATGTATATAAAATGTAAATAAGTATGATTGTTTCAATAAAGGAACCCTATTTATTAGACGCTGTTGAAGGAAACACTTCCTGCTTCCAATCCAAGCACAAATGTGGCTCATAGAAGCAGGAAGTGGTATAAAAAGTAGTGAGGTATGCAAATATGTTGTGGAAAAAGCAGAAAAGGATGGTAGAGTAAAAGTGAGGGCAGTCAAGACTTCACAAGAAAGTTTGCTATCAGAGGTTTTGATAAGCAATATGTAGGAGTGGAAGGAGGAAAGAAACAAAATGCTGATGATACAGAAGAATTTCAAGTGAATGGTTTCGAGCCTTCACAGGATTCAGAAAGGCTGTTTCATCCAAAGCTATTTGAAGGAGAAGCTGAATCACAGTCAGAGTGCATTGTTACAACCTTCCAGTCAGGAGAGTTGTGGAATGTTTATTTAAAAGATTTAATCAAGCAGAGTGAAGTAGAGAATGAAAAGACAGTATCTTGGGGGGAAATTATGGAAAGGATACAAGAAGAAAAAGTTGAAGAAATAAGAAAAGAAAATAAGAAATCATATGAACAAACTGTAAAAGAGAGAGAAAAAAGAGAAGAGAAGAAAACCAAGGTGAAATGGAAGTATTGTATAATACATTAATAAAGGCTCATTCTATGACATTTTTTTGAATCAGGTCAGTATACTGAAAAATTTAAAAATTGTTAGAACAATATGATATAAAAATTATAATCCTTGGAAGTTATATGTTGTGCAAGCATTTAATATAGAGGTGAAAAAGAAAATGCATATACAATTTCATACTGAGGTAGAAATACAGATTTTTAAGAGACTATTTAAACACTGTGTGCAAGGATGTCATGGACATTGCAAAGATTTATGATAACAGAGGTTTATGGACTGAGGATGGGAATGTGGAGTTGTTTTATAAACACAAAATGAAAACATAATACATAGGTTCATAGGTTCATAGGTAGGTACTAGGCTATCGGCCCTAGGGCCTATACAACCCCAGCCAAAAAGGTACCCTGGCTTTTGCCACCCAAGAAAATTATTTTCCTGTGTCACTGTTGAGCAGAGCCACAGAGGTGATCCCCGGGGTGAATTTCCTATTTCCCATCCAATCATCAAGCTTTTTCTTGAAGAGTGCTAATGAGCAGCTTTGTTTGATATAGATAGGTAGTTTGTTCCAGAGTATGGGAAGTCTCTGGGACAGGAATCTATCCCTCCAGCATGTTCTGTTTATTGTGGTGACAAGGTTTAGGTCCCTAGAGCATGTAGCTCGGAGGGATTGGGATTTCTTTAAGTGGAGCATGTCCAACAGCTCTGGGTTTGACATAGCTTTGTATGTTAGGCAGAGATCACCTCTGAGTAGGCGATATGTGATGGAGTAAAGCTGGAGTTTTAAATATTTTAAATATGAGTATAGTGATAAAGCAGTTGCAGGAGGTTATTCAGGTAATAGGATTTTCAATAAACAAAGACAAAAGTCTAGGTTTAGGAGCCAAGGGGATGATTAGTGGAATTACTACCTATCTAGAATCTTTTTCCATAACATTTTAACTTTTCTACATCCTAGAAAAAACATGTTCACTAGCTCCAAAATCACCTCATTATAAACAAACTCTAAGTTTTCTACTTTTGTAAGGCATTTTTTGTATTCTCAACCTCCATAAAAATCTAAAAATATTTATACCTAGTATGATTAATGTGGATGGAAATAGAGGGTTTGTGAAATATTGGGGAGGGGGGACCAAAGACATGCTTTTTTGTAATAAATATGACCATTTAATTAGTAAGTGTGGCAAAAGAAAGTGTTTTATTGTGGAAAAGCTAGCCATGAAGCAAAAAGATGTGATCAAACTATAACAGGGCATTCATGAATGGATTGTAATGTAAACAGGAAGGAAGCAGGGAAGGGAAAGAAGATCAAGTGAAAGAATGTGATTTACAGTATAGCACAGAAATGGAACATGAAATAAAAAAAGGAAGATATAATGGAAGAGGTCAAACAGTTAAGAATGAATGAATGATACAAAGGATAGACAAAGAAAAGGAGGGTTAAATAATTAATTGTAGTGAAAAGGAGAGTGATAAGTAGGAAATGATTAAAGGCAAAATGAATTATATTGGGAAAAGTGTTAAAGATAGAAAATGTAAATTTAAAAATGTAGGTTTGAGAGAGAATAGAAAAGGAAAAGGATGAGGATAATTAATATTTTTTTTCACAAACTGAAAATCATAGCCATAAATATGAACAGCATGAAGAATGTTAAGAGAAGGTTAGGTGTGTTAGAATGATGTGGGTCACTGGATATGGATATTATAATATTATTAGTAGAATTTTAACAGAAGGAGAGAAGACAAGTAAATGAATTATGGGGTGAAGATATATGGAATATAGGAGAAGAAAAGTGTTGAGGCATAGCAATTTTAAGTAAAGAACATATAGAAATTCTGGAATATACTCTGGTGGTATTAGGTAGAATAACAATACTAGATATAACATGAAAGAATCAAGTATATAGAATTGTTGTAGTATATGCATGGTGTCTTCCACAAGTAAAATGAGATAATGCTTAGGAAGATTCTTAATTATGATATCCAAATAATATTAGTGGGGGATTTTAATTGTGATTTAAGACAAAGGCGATGTCAAGGTAATTTCAGAGATGTCAAAAATAGAAAGCTGTATTTATGGGAGAATAAACACTGGACATATAAAAGTGGTAGCTTCAGAACATAAATCGATTATTTCATGATTTCTGAGAGTTTAAAGGAATAAAAATAACAGTGTTCAGATCATGTAACAATGTGGATAGAGATACAAGAACAAGAACAGACAACCCTCTCCTCCCAATAAATTTCAACACATGTGAGAGATGCATCCATATAGCCAAACTGGAGGCTAAGCTCTCTCAACTCAGTACTGGCGTAACCAGTCAGGAGGAGAAGGAAACCACACTCAGTACAATTCCAGTCTCACATAGACCTACCACGACAGCAGACCAAACACATAAACACACAAAAACATACTCTGAGGCTCTAAATAAAAATCTGCCAAAGCAGCAGAGACCTCCAAAGCAGACACCCAAGCAACCGCTACCCCAAAACAAAACACATGCAACACATACCTCACAAAGCCAGTGCGCCGAACAGTCACAGCCCTTAAGGCTAAACAACACACCTGATACACTTGTAATAGGTGACTCTATCATCAGGCACACTGATGTCCCGCTCACCAGGCTGAACAAGGAGAAGGTTACGGTGAGCTGCCTGTCGGGTGCTAGGATCCGCCACATAACACAAGCACTCAGGTCACTCCAAGGCAAGTACAAATATGACTCAGTCATTGTCCATGCTGGTGTGAATGACCTGAGACGTACCTCCCTGGACTACATGAAAAGAGACATAGAGGAGCTCTCTGAGCATGTGGCCCAGGCCGGTATGACCCTGACCTTGAGTAGCATCTTACCCTCACCAAGAATGATGCCACAATATGAAGACAAGATGATCAATTTCAACAATTGGCTTAATTATTGCTGTCATTCAAAGGGGATCCAATGCCTGTCAGCCTGGGATGACATGCTCGACAAGCCACGATGCTTCACTAGGGACGGCCTGCACCTGTCACCCCTGGGCTTTCGGATATTGGCAAAGGCTCTTGCTACGCCCATAGTGCCTTTTTTAGGCAAGGCTCAAAAGACAAACCCACCTCCATAGGTATCACAAGGGATAAGAAACTAAGAGTAATGCTACTCAACGCCAGAAATCTAAACCTCAAGATGCACGCACTCTAAACTCTCCTTAGCATGGAGAAAATCGATATCTGTGCAGTAACAGAAACCTGGTTCAAGGCTTCCGAGAGCACCCCAGCACTACCAGGTTACCTCATACCATGCTTTTCGGCCCCAAAACTTGGACCGACCCACAAAAGGAGGGGGAGTATCAATATTCGTCAAAGATATCCACACCTCCAGGTTGGTGGCACAGCACGAAGCATCAGAGACTATCCATGTGCAACTAACAGTGGGTAAAACTGCCTTCCAGTTTATAGCCTGCTACAGACCACCCACCCTAACCCAGGAACCCCACTCAGCCTTCATGAGAACACTGGAAAATATAAAGGTCTCTCCAAACACCATTATATTGGGCGACTTCAACTACCCAAACATAGACTGGGAGCATTACTCTAGCTCCAACACCCTAGCCCAAAGGTTCCTAGAATTTATAAACTCAAATGCTATGGAACAACTTGTTACCACTCCCACAAGAGGGGAAAACATACTGGACCTGATCATCACTAACATGGGGACTCTATGCTCCAGACCAGAAGTGTATCCCTCACTGGTAAGATCAGACCATAAACTAATCTCACTGGATGTTCACATCCCGACACCACCCCCTGCCCAGAAAACCACAGTGAAAAACTTCTCTAAAGCAAATTTCACACTCCTCAAAACTGTGGTGGAATCCTTCAAAGCCCCCGGGCCTGTGGAAAATACGGCCCAGACTGCAGAATCCTTTATAAACGCATTCTATGAACACCTTCAGGAATGCATGGATCATGCGATGCCAAATAAAACCAAGACCCAATCCTACAAAGGCAGACGTCCTGTCTGGTGGACCCCAGCCATAAACAAGCTATACAATAGAAGGAGGAAGCTACTAAATAATAGAGGAAAATTCCAAAAAGGGAAGGCACCTCTGATCAGTATTAGCAAAAAACTACGGGCACTCATAAAATCGTCTCAGGCCAGCTTCGAGAGAAAAATTGCACAGGACACTAAGGATAATCACAAGGCTTTCTTTAGTTATATTAGGAACCTGGGTGTAATTCCCAGATATGCTCAGAATTAGTCCAAAATGACAAAAAATACACCGAACCCACAGACATTGCCAACATCCTAGCTGACAGGTTCAGTGCAAACTTCTCCCCCCCCTCCCCACCAAAAGGGCAAATATCTATTCCAGCAGAGTGCTGCCCCCCTGACATCGTGGATGCTCAGGTAAGAGCCACCCTCTCCAAAGCAAAAAACACAGCATCAATGGGACCAGACGGTGTCCCGGGCTGCGTCCTACATGAACTCCAAGAAGAGTTAAACCCAAACATAAAACTACTGTTCAATCTCAGCCTTACTACAGGATATGTACCCAAAGAGTGGCGTACAGCAACTGTGGTCCCTCTCCACAAAGGTGGTGCCTCAATGGATCCTGGAAACTATCGCCCCATACACCTGACTAGCTTGGTCTGCAAAGCTATGGAAAGGATAATCATGGACCTCATAAATAAAGATATTGGGGACCTACAGACACTGGATCCTACCCAGTTCGGCTTTGTTAAGGGCAGATCCTGCCTCTTAAACCTGGTTGATTTCTTTGAAACAGTCACCAAGGCCATTGACGAGGGGAAGGTGGTCCACACAGCCTACCTGGACCTCGCAAAAGCCTTCGATACAATACCCCACTCAGGCATTATAGATAAGCTCACCAGCTTAAATATAAACCCCTATGTCACTAGATGGGTTGCAAACTGGCTCAAGGACAGAACCCACATGGTTAGAATTGCTGGAGCCATGTCAAACTCCAAACCAGTTACAAGTGGCGTCCCACAAGGCTCAGTCCTGGGACCTCTCTTGTTCCGTATATATTTCTCGGAGGTACAGGCCAACACAGAAGGACTGTGGCTGACCAAGTTCGCAGATGACTGCAAACTGGGCGCCATAATCGAGACTCCAGTCGACACAAGCATACTCCAAAAGGGCCTCATAGAAACAGACAACTGGTGCCAGAGCCATGGCCTCAAGCTAAACACTAAAAAGTGTACAGTCATCCCCTTTGGCAAAAACAAAGTGCCCACAAATTACCACATAGGTGGTAATCCATTAAGTACAGAAGAAGTAATTAGGGACCTGGGGACCCAAGTTGATAGCAATCTCTCATTTGACAACCACGTGGCCAAAGTGGTTAGAAAAACATTTTATATACCCCACCTAATCATGAAGGGATTCACATCTAGATCAGGGGAGGTCATCGTGCCTCTTTACTCATCCCTCATCAGGCCCATAATTGAGTACAATGCCCCTTTTGGGATGTACCTTACCAGACACCTGCAGCAACTGGAAAGACCCCAAAAGTACCTCACCAAGAGGATCAAAGGGCTCAAACAGATGCCATATGCTGCCCGGTTAAAGAAACTCCAGCTCTACTCAGTGGCATACCGCCTGTTCAGAGGCGATCTGTGCCTGACATATAAAGCCATGTCCAACCCGGAATTAATTGACATGCTGTACCTCAGAAAATCCAAATCCTATCGAGCTACACGCTTGAGAGACTTGAACCTCAGCACTGAAATAAATAGGACATGCTGGAGGGACAGATTCATAACCCAGAGGCTCCCTTCACTCTGGAATAAAATCCCAGTCCAGGTTAGGCAGAGTCCCTCATTGACTCTCTTCAAGAGGAATCTTGATGAGTGGATGGGAGATCGTAGGTTTACCCCGGGTATGACTTCTGTGTCACTGTTAGACAGAGGCACAGTATACTAACCTCAAAAAAAGGGCATAGCAAAATTAATTTAAAATGGGTGGCGAAAGTCAAACACATTCTGGCTAGGCTTATAAATGCCCTAGGGCAGATAGCCTAGTATGAACCGATGAACCTATAAGAAGGAATATTTAAAAATAGGTAGAGGCATTAAATAAATGAAATGGAATTAAACGAAGACGTGAGAAAAACAATTATACAATTATAGTTAGATCATATATATATGAGAATGTTCTATAAAGATAGGACAAGTTGGTGGATAAGTTTTAAATAAAAAATACAAAAAAGGAGTATCAGATCGACAAAAGGTTAAAAGAGGATAAGCAAAAGACATGTATAAGAAAATCAGTTCTCAAGCATTTAAAGATACAAGTACTAGAGAAGGTTTTGTGAAATAAGAAAAATGTTATATGAAATGAATCAATAAAAATTAGAAAACTGATATTTAACAAAGATATTCTTTACAATGAAAAAGGGAACTGGCACCTTACTTAAATTGGTAAAAGAAAATAGAAGTGCATTAAGAGAATTAACAAATGAGAAAGGAAATATGGTTAATACACAGAAAGAAATTACATATGTAATAAAATAACATATTACAAAAACATTTTCTGGATAAATAAAACATAGGAGGACATAAATGTCGGTTGAAGAAATTAAGTGAAGAAGATAGAGCTAATAGAAAAAATATCTATGGAAGAAATAGAAAATGTTTTGAAGACAGTGAATCTGGAATCATCTACAGGACTGAATGGAATTGAATATTTAATGGCAAAAAATATATTTTCTAGAGGTATCAAATAAATGGTTAGAGAAAGGGGTTGAAGATGAAAGCATATGTATGGGTGTGTTGAAATTTATATGGAAAAAAGGAGAAAAAACAGATATAAAAAAATGGAGACTGATTGTGTTAATGAATGCGGATTATAAGATATTTATGAAAATAGAGAAGATGACAGAATGTAAAGTAAATAAGTTATTGGATGAGACAATATTTGAGCTGAAAGAAAAAGAGAGTCAGGAACTTTTGATGATAATAAGGGAAGTAGTAGATGATGTGATGAACAAGAATTCAGAACTAAAAATTTTGACAGGAGTTGTGTTTAAAGCATTTGATAACATACATGAATTGTTATGGAAGATTTTAAAAGAATATAACGTAAGCAAGAACATAATTAACATTTTCATTTCAGTGTATAGTAAGAATAAAGTAAGATTAATGACTCATGGCTGGTTATGTGAAGAGATAGAAATAAAGAGTGGCATAAGGCAGGGATGTCCAGCAAGTAATATCTTATTTGTATTAATTATGAATGCAGTTTTTAATTAAATCAATTTAATATTGGGGGTAGCTGAATATTGTACAGCAGAAGGAATTCAGATTCCAGTAATGTTTCTTTTGTGGAGAATATAGTGTTAATTATTAAAAATGAAGAATTGATGAAAATAGCTATTAGGGAGCTTAGTCGAGAGTTAAAAGTGATTGCTTTAAGTATATATAAGGAAAAGAGTAAAATATTATGATTTTTAGGTAAAATAGCAGGTGTACCATTTAATAGAAATCTTAGGGATAAATTTGGTTATGAACAGCAGTGATTAATAAAGTAGAATATGATTCATAAAATACTCATAAAATAAAAAACATTTGTATGCTTGGAGATTGTACAAATTAATGTTCAAGAAATAGGCATATTTCATTAATGTCGTCATATTAGGCAAAATAGCATATTTGGCAAGTGTGTTTATAGTACCAGTAGAATAGGAGAAAGAATTACCATGGCAGGGTTGGCCACCCAGTGGTGTAAAACTTTGCTCTAGATGATTGTCGCTGTTGAAGTGACACCCCAACCCCATGTATAAAAATGGGAAAAAGGGGTTGTGGGTGGAAAAAAAAAGAAATGCAGGGATTCATAGTCAAATAGCATATAGTGGAGCACTAAATTAGGGGCTATCTGAGGGGTGCAGGAATTCAAAAGTAATGAATTTGCTAACGGCTTGGAACAGCCCACAGGACACAGGTGTCTTGTTTCAGGGGCAGCCCAGGAGCACTGTCTGGTGAAATGACTTGGTTATACTGACACTAGACAAACAAAGGCTGAGGGAATCAATAACTCACTACAGGAAGCATCTCATTAACAGCTCATAGCCTTAACCCATCTGCACGAAGTAACAAACTTATATCCCAGCGCAATCCATTTCACACCCTTGTGCCTTCAAAAAACAAGTTAAGTAAAACCAAATCCATAGTTAATATTTTAACAGTAAACTCGCAGCTTCATGCAGTGCAATTTATACACAGTCAAATAAGCACATTGTCAGCAGAAAACAAAACAAAGAAACCAAGTATCCCAGCCAAAACTCATGCCTCATATGATGAAGTCCACATTTATTGCACTCAATTATTACATCATAATTTCTCCAGGATGCAGAATTCACATACACATACACACACACACACAGACACACACACACACACACACACACACACACACACACACAGATGTGACTATCAATTACAGCTCCTTGTATGACTATGTACATCATACATTTGCTTATGATAAAATAAATGAACATGTACATAATGACTGAGAAGAGTATTTCAGCTCACTGCTGTGAAAATCATAGCTTGCATCACACCACACACCTCAAATATTCTCCCAAACTCTTAGCTCAAAAATCAAAGATCCAACAATTAGGAACAAGTTTTAAATCTCTCTCTCATGTACTTAGAAACTTGCATTAGTAAATTACATTTGTAAGCATTTTCTGAAGGACAAAGTCTGAAATGCACATGCCTGGCATTTAGTGACTTCCAGAACATTTTGACAGAAAGCCACAAATTTTACAAGGAACAGACCAAAATAATTTTCAATTTCTTTGCTCAAAAATATTGGTAAAAACAAAATAATTGGGGTGAGGCCCCAAAAAGGGATAAATGTTAAATTGTATTTTGCATCAATTTGTTTACCAGCTAAACCACTGAGGAACATTTCCTTTTTCAGGTGTCCCAGAAGTACTAAGGGACTTGCTCACAGTCAGATACAAGAGTTAAGGGAAGTCTAGCAATTGGTGTGGAGGATTAAGCCAACAGCTCATGGCTACAAGGTTTGATTATCTCATTGTTTGAGACTGATCAAGCCCCTTAATATATATATGCACACACACACACACACACACACACACACACACACACACACACACACACACACACACACACACACACACACACATTTATGTTCCATTCTAGATGGGCTGATTGAAATCAAAATGCTTACCCATGCATGGGCTGATTGAAATCAAAATGCTTACCCATGCATACTGTTCAATGTCCTGCTGCTTTACTGTTCACTCAGTGCTCTAGCTAGTTCTTTCCCCCACTACTGTTTAATACTTCATTGCTACTGTTCTCACTCAGTGCTTCAGCCAATTCAAAAATATGCACAAGCAAAACTGGAACTGCTTAGCTGGGGGGGGGGGGGGCAGGTGTCACAAGATGTTTAGGGAATAATGTCTGGTGAGTGACACAAGATGTTCAGGGAGGTGAGATTGTTATTGGGGCACTCAGAGGGCCGCACACTTTCACTGGGGGGCATGTGCCTCCATGACCCCCCCCCCATGCAGCCACTATTAGTCACACATATGCAATATACCAGGCAGCTTTCGACCTAACATACATTTGACTGGGTCAACAGCACCCATATATACTAATATGTGTGTGTGTGTGTGTGTGTGTGTGTGTGTGTGTGTGTGTGTGTGTGTGTGTGTGTGTGTAAACGAAACTATACCCAATAAGGGTAAAACTAATAAGAAATTACAAAAAAACAACAATGGACTGAGAATTCCACTTTTTAATATGAATACTCTTAAGAACTAAGTGCTTTCGCCATTAACACATGGATTCTTCAGAGTTAGTAAGAGTTGAATACATCACATCTTTTATATTTAAAACACATGTTGATCGTCCAATCATTTAGCCCCACTCATAAATATTTAATTGATATCAAAAACAGACTCCCCTTTCTAAATGTAATATTTAGGCATTATTATGATGGCAACATATAATATATATATTTTGATAAAGTTTTTTTATAATTAAGGATGCAGTGTTTATGTTTATGTAAAATTGTATTTGTATTTTTGCACACACGATATTATGTACTGTACATGTTTTTAATACATATACATTATTATTTATTTTAAATATATTTCCAAAGGTTGAGCTAGTTATTGTGCATGCTTTGTGGTAAGGAATTTTTAGACATCACTAATTTATTTAGATGGGAAATGTTTGTTACTTTAGAAAGGGGAGTCTGTTTTTTTATATTAATTGTGTGTGTGTGTGTGTGTGTGTGTGTGTGTGTGTGTGTGTGTGTGTGTGTGTGTGTGTGTGCGTGTGTGTGTGTGTATATTATATTTATATAAATATATATATATGTATATATATATATATATTGCTAGATAGTGGACAAAACTTGTGCTTTGATTTGCATTGGAAATCCAAGAAGATAAAAAGGGACCTATCAGATTATGTCAAGAGTGTGGCTTACCTGGTACCTCTGGGGGCAGCAGAGATTGGACAATGTGCTCAATGATGATGATCGGGCGGTTCCTCATTACAACATGTACAACACAAACAGCAGGACTCCTTCAATGGGCAGGACCCTTTAGACCCTTTGGACCATGTGGAATTGAGGAGGTCTGAACGCCTGCAGAACAAAAGACAGGAGGGTTACAGTTTTCTCAGAATGTCCCATGGGATCAAATTCAACAGAGAAAGAATTCCTAATGTCGAGGCCGAACCAGCATCAACATTAAACTGCCTCCAATCTGCAGGTATTGTGAATATTATATCAAACAGTACGAAGGACTTTTTTATCTATAACTACAGTGCCTTTAAATTTATTGCTGAACATGTTGAATTATTCAGCAGGGGTTACGCATTTGTCCCTTCTAGACACATGGATGTTGTTAAAGTGATTTCCGAGCTGAAATTGTTCACTCGTAGTTTGAATTTGAAACTTGTTTGAGGAATCAGACCAATTGTTTTACCGGTCATGCTTGTGGGTTCCTAGTATCATTAATCCTGACTTGCATCCAGTTTTGGATCTATTTCAGCAGGTTTGTTAACTGGACCTTAGACAATTGGTTAGGAATCGGTGGGTTGACACTGCTAGCTATAATTTGGATCTGGCTCAATGTGTTCTTCTTAAAGAATTTTTTGCATTTTCCAATTTACGTGTTATGCAACCAGACAAAGAGGGAGGGTTGGTAATCATGGACCAACTTGATAATGAACAGCGGGTCTTCTGTATTTTATGTGAGGATTCATATGTGGAAGCTTCCTGAAATTAGGTTAATATAGCATACTAACGTGTGGATGTGATTTTATATGATATGCTCATGCAAGGGGAGATATCATCTGAGCAATATAAGTATGTGTATTGAATGACCCCAGATTCCCAGCATGTTTGGTTTACCAAAAATACACAAAGATTTACACAACCCCCTTTTAGACCCAGAGTTGATGGTGGTGATTCCAAAACTTACGGTATAGCCCAGGTAAGGTTATTGATTGGTTGTTGAAATCTTATGTTAAGGCTATACCTCATTTGTGCAGTGATTCTTGGGATTTTTTGACTAGGTATAATGTGATTGATTTGTGTCTGGATTTTGTTTTTATAACCACCGATGTAAAAGATTTTTTCAGCTGTATACCTCATGGCATTGGTCTTCAATGGTTTGAGGATTATTTGTGTTCCTATTTTAAGCTTGATCAGAGGTTGACCAATACTTTAACTACGCTTATGGAGCTGGTGTTGGGCATGAATTTTATTTATTTTCAGGGTCAGTTTTTCAAACAGGTCTCAGGTTTTGCCATGGGTGCCCCTTGTGGCCTTTTATTTGCTAACATTGTCATGGCAGCATGGGAGTAACAATTTCCGTTTGATTGTCCTTTTTTTCAGTATATACATCTATATACTAGATACCTTGATGATTTGTTTGTGGTATGGGCTGGGCCAGCGGAGCTGATCGATGAGTTTATGCATTTTATTAATTGTACCACCCTTTTCTTGAATTTTGCACACAGTATTGGGTGTACCTCCATTAATTATCTTGATGTTCTTCTTACAAGAGATTCTACCATGCATACTCTTTCTTCAAGGATATACAGGAAGCCATCGTATTCAAATAGATTATTACATTTTAGTAGTAACCACCCTTACCATTAAAAATGAGCTGTGATTAAGAGACAGATGGTCAGGGCGGCTAGGATGGCTTCCATTTGGGATGAGTGAACATTTTGAGAACTATGTTTTTAAGACATGGATACCCATAGAAATTGGTTAATAGCATTATGAACGAGGTGGTTAGGAAAAGGGAATTGGGGATGTATGTCCCCCTATTGCAATCACCTTGACAAACACAAATTTTGGTTGATCCGGGGCTCTTAGCAACATGCCTTTGTGATAATATAGATCCTGAATCTAGTTCAACTGATAGGCAAGCTGTCAATATGATGGATGGGTGCCATTCCCATTTTGTTACCACATTTAGTGTTGATAGTGACCAAATAGACTCTATCATTCTTAAAAATTGGAAATTGCTTGCTGGCCATGAGCTGATCTTGGACAAACAGGCCCTCTACCCCAAATTTGTGTATAAACGAGGTAGATCATTCAATAATTTTTTTGATGGTATGGCTGACAGTCCCCATAGGAATTTTAGTAAAATTAATAAATGTGGGGCATGGTCTTCATGTCACATGATATGTGAAGCTGAAGAGATTGTGATTAATACTAGGAATATCAGGATTAGGGGTAATTTCAATTGTCAATCCAAGGGGGTTGTTTATATTGCCCTTTGTAAAGTATGTTCTGGCTATTATGTGGACAAAACAGAGTGCAAACTTAGACTACGGATTTACGAGCATTGTTGTGATATAAGGAAGCAGAAGTCCACAGATGCACTCTTTAAACATATTGTTGCCAATGAGAACCATAGCTTTGGGTTTTGTGTTTTGTAATAGGTGGAGCAGCACCCTAGGGGTGGCCTTTGGTCTATTATGATAGAACAGAGGAAATTATGGTGGCAAATTTTTCTCAATGCCATGGCCCCAACTGGTTTAAATGAAGTTGTTAGTATCAGTAGTTTGTTAAAAATTAGAACCTATGTTAAGTGATTTATGTTATAAGTATATTCAGTTTAGACATTGTATATATTTTTATTATATTATTTTATTTTTAAAGTTTTTTTAATTATTTGTGATCATGTGATTTTGCAGAGAGTATTTAAGATGTCACATTTTGTGTTCAAGATGTCTGATGAAGTCTTTGTGATGAAAGCACTTACTTGTATAGTTGTGGAATAAATTCTGGTTTCCTGGTCATTGCCGTGTGTTTTTCAGTGTTTCAGTTGGATTGTTTTTTCATCAATATAGATATATCAATCTTACAAATACATAGTGACAGCAGGAAAGTTTACCAACGGCAAAATATGCAACCTGCTCATGACTTATCCAAGTTCTTAGGTTTATATAATGCTTAAGGAAGTTTAGTTAGTACTCATGAAGCATACAGAGAGGGGTGGACACTAGGAAAGCTTAGTCTGTAGCTATTTGGAGCACTTTATTCATAAAACATTGGCCCTATAGAGCATATCATTCTTTTAACTGTTTTTTTAAGACAGAGTAGTTATAAATGTTGAATATAAGTTCATTTTAAGATAATACCAAGAAACTTGACGGATTTCAACATATGAATGAGCGAGTGGCCCAAGAGATATTAAAGAAGTCAGGAGAATATAGAGATATACCCAAAAAACATGCATTTTGTTTTCAGGCTGTCTAAGTACAGACGTGTCAGACAGCCAGGCTTCAACAAAGTTAAAAACATGCTAAAGCTGTGACTTTACAGCAAACACTGCAGAGAAAAAAGAGCAAAGTTGAGTCATCTACATCCTAGCTTAACCTTCAGCATCATAGTGTTTTCTCATGTCACTCAACAAATTAAATTCTATTAGTGAATTAAACACAGAGCACTGATAACAACCACAGTGCCTGGCAGATGGAGGGATAAGATATTATCTCACCTGACAATCTGAGATCTGCCTTCAAGGTGGGAGCTGAACCATTGGACAGTATATTCAGATAGTCCATCAGCAGTGAACCTCCGTAGACAAGGTTGGTAGGTGATGCCTTTCTCAAGTCAAGGTACGCAGCACTAATATTACCATGATTAATTTCTGCAGTTATACATTCATTTATGCAAAGGAGAGAAGCATCAATTCCACGAACATAATGTGAAATTCACATTGAGAGTTGAATAGTAAGTTGCAAGTGTCAATATAAGATTTAACCTGGAAGCATTCACATTTTCCTATATTTTAAGCAAAGAACACAGAGGGACAAAAGGTCAGTAGCTAATGATTAGAAGAGAAGAATCACCTTTATTTAAAAAAAATATTACCACTGATTTGTAGAGTTTTAAAGACAGGTTTTCAAGTATACAGTAGCTTACCTGAACAGGAACTGATGAACTGATGAAGGAGACAGATGAAGCACCCATTCAAAAAATATTCTGCCAGGAAATCATCAGCCATTGTGCATAGTTAAAGCTTCAGCACATATTTTTGATTAAGGCTAACTTGGGCAGAGTGAAAGAGTCTGGGGAGGCTGGGTATAAACGCGGTGTGTAATTGCAAGTTTCTTTTAATCTCATTTTACTAGGTTCAAAGGTTCATAGTTAAGTACTACACTAGCTGGCCTTGTAGGCCATTTTAAACCTAGCCAATTTTCCTGAAAGGTAAGTATCAAATTCTGAATCTTGTGTCTGTGGTAAACATTTTAACAATTTTGCTAACCCCCACTCCTTTTTAATCCTTTTGAGGATGGATCACAGCATCTATAAGACGTTAGATTTCCTTTCCCATCTTCAGTTCTGCAGAAAAATCTAAACATTTCAGTATCTATGTTAATAGTAGTATACTTCACTTTTACTATTTACACCAATGTTATTACATTTTGGGGCAGTGATGCCATATTTTGTCTCTACAGAATGCTTTAATTTAATCTCTAGAATGTTTCATGATATGATCCTGGCTTTGTTAGTATGTTTTTCTGTTGGAGTTAAGTTGTTAAGCTCTGAGACAAAGGTGAAGATGAAACATTCAATAATGGTATCCAAACAGAGATCTAGACAGTTTTTTTACACTGTAATCTAAACTCCCTAACTGCTGCCCCTACCCACAGTCATCCGTGTTACCACATACCCAGTGATGGGCCAGTGCCAAAGCAGTTATCCATGCTTTCCCACCTCCCAGTGACATGTCACCTCCAAGCCAGTATGCAGGTATTTAATACAAGACAAGTAAATCTGTAGTGGTATAGTGGTTTGCAGTACTATGCCTTCATGTAGCCTCCTATTTGGGAGTTAAAGCACCGCTCCATTCAAATGGCTCCTTACCCCTGTAGCTTTTTAAGGGAGTACTACAACAAGCCACTGTACCATATCAAGAAAGCCAGTCCCACAGAGGTCTTTATACATTTTAGTGGCATTTAGTCCCTATACCACATCAAGGTAACCAGTTTCAGAGTTCTGTCTGCCAATCCATTTGTTACCAAAACCACCACAATACATTACTTCACTGCACTGCTCACTTAACTAGATTATAAGGCCTGCTTCTTCAATTAAATTTGTAACTCAATAACAGAAACCTGGTTAAAGACCCACATTAAAGACAAAGAAATTATTACAAATGGATACAACATAATTAGATTAGACATTAGACCGACCAACCAGAAGGGGCGGCAGTGGCACTATTATGTATAAAGACACACTCAAACTACAGTTATTGAATTGTGCCTCTCCTGAACTTCTCAACTCCAAAATTCTAGCAACACGCCTAACAATAAACCCTAACAAAACTATTATTATCATAACTGCCTACCTCTACCATGGAAACAACCTCTCAATAATTGAAAATCTCCTCTCCTGGGCCTCAACTAATTTTAGCCAGGAAACCATTATCTTAGGAGATTTCAACCTGGACTGGCACTCTTGCAACTCCAACAACCCCTACAATTTCCTAAACCTCTTCAATTTCACCCAAACCATATCCTATCCCACCTGTTTAGATAAAGCCTTAGGAAAGTAGTCCACTCTAGATTGGATATTGACTAACAAACCCAATCTAGGTTACTTAGCAGGCTGCCTTCTTGACTCCCTCAGTGACCACTCACCTACCTTCCTGTACAGAAAATTAGTTCAGACACAAAACAACACAATATACAAAACTGTCCTGAACTAGAAAAATTTATCCCCCTCCACCTTCAACCTTCTACTTCACCAAAGCAACTGGTCACCTCTTAAAAACCTCCCACTTGATCAGTCAGTCCACTACTTTAATAATACCTTTCTTAAAATCCTTAACGATCTAGCACCCACAAGAAAAATTAGAGCAAAAACTAGGCACATACCTTGGCTAACTAAAGATACCATCACACTAATGAAACAAAGAGACAGGGCATGGTCCGCTTACTACACCACCAAAAATATAAATAACCACACAATATATCAACAGCTCCATAACCAGGCTAAGAAACAGATAAAAACAACAAGCAAAACTACTTCCTCTCATGTTAAAAAAACACCAATACAACCCCAAAAAATGTTGGTAAAACATTAACAATCTTCTCAACCCAGGATATACCCCAACCCCCCCCCCACTGACACCTCCAAGGCTACTGTCCCTATAGCTACGCAATCCAATGCCCACTTAATTAGCTCAATCTCTTCACTTCTTGGTAATCGGACTTCTCAACCTCTCACTGTACCCAGTCTCACTTGACTTCCCCACCCCCTTCTCCTTCTCTTCAATCCAAACTAACTACATAAAATCACTCCTTTCCAAGCTCAAACCCTGCTATCTAGCTGTTGACTAACTACCTAATGAATTCCTTAAAATTGATGCCCCCTCAATTGCCTATCCCATATCAATCTTGATCAACCGCTCAATCTCTAAACAATATGTCCCCTATCTATGGAAAATATCTCACATCATTTCAGTGCATAAAAGAGGCCCCTCTAAAGATATACCAATTACCGTCCTATAGCCATCCTCTCCCCTTTAGCAAAGATCAACCTCCTCTCCCCCACTCAGCATGGCTTTAGGCCAAAACATAGTACCAAACACTGCTCTACTATCTTTCACAAACATCATACAGGATCTCATTAACAACGGTGAAATGGTCTCCTTTATATTTCTGGACATGTCAAAAGCCTTTCACATCATCTTCCACCAAATCCTACTAAATAAACTATCATCCCATGGTCTTAACTCATCAGCCCTGTCCTGGTTCCATAGTTATCTCTCTAACTGTCAGCAGGCCACCAAGTGGGAGAACTGTAGCTCTCAACCAATCGGGGACAAATCTCAACAGAATCAGGAACAAATCCAGAAAAAAATCAGGGACAATCAGGGATACTTTTAAAATATTAGTTCTATTAACTTGAGACATTAACATTATTGGAGAATATGAATTAATATACATTTCCTGAAGTAAAATAAGTGTTTATTTCTTAATTATTGTCAATATTTATTAAGTATAACTCACCACCTTTTGTCCAAAGGGTACCAGTGTTAAGAGGGATTAAGAGGGACAGAGCTAAAATTTAACTCAAAATCAGGGACATCCCTGAAAATCAGGGACAGTTGAGAGGTAACCCTGTCCTCGCTACTACCCATCACTGTTGGCGTACCCCAAGGCTCTATACTTGGACCCCTCCTCTTTACAATTTTTACCAATGACCTCAGCTCTGCAACCCAACTAGCCTCCATAGTCCAGTACGCCGATGACTCTACACTAACCTGCTCAACCCCCACACCCCAGGATCTACAAACAACAATGCAAAAATCCTTCCAGGACATAGAAAACTACCTCGCTAACCATCAACCCATACTAAACCCTAACAAAACCAAGTTAGTTGCTTTCAATTATAATAAACCCAAAACATGTCTGACACCACTTTCAATCCTCTCAATATCAGAATCAAAACAGAACCCACTAACCAAACCAAACTTCTAGGTGTCACAATTAATGAAAACCTAAGGTTCAATACCCACATCTCTCTCACCATCAAAAAAGTCCACTCTAAACTACACACCCTTACAGATAGTGCCAGACTAGCCACTTCCCACACACAACTACTCTCCAACCTCCTCTATGGGTCCCAAGTATTTACAAACATTTGTAAATCAGACCTAAATAATCTTGAATCATGCTATAACAAAATTGCCAAATTCGCTACTGGCCACCCCTATAGAACCCACCACTGCTCAGTACTTACACAACTCAAATGGTTAGAACTGCCAAACCTTCTCACACTAAACCAACTGTCCATAGCCCACAAATAATCCACAAACCAAATGACGGCCCAGCACTCGCCAATCTAATCCAAGCCAACAACAATCATAGATCAATAAGATCCTCAAATAAACTATTGCTAAAGATTAGCCAAACACACAAGGCACCACCCTCTACTCTTACATAATTGCCAAACTCTGAAATACCCTCTCTCAACCTATATCTAAAAACCCGAGCATTCATGAGTTCAAACATCTCCTCAAGGAACATCCAGCTAAACACTGGCTCTGCTCCTGCCACACTCTGGGGGGTTTGCACTGCACCTGTCAGGATGTATGTTGGCAATATGTGTGTGTGTTTGTGATATTTGTGTGATTCAGGGCATATCTGTGAATTCCCAACATGGTTCCCTACCATCAGTTGTGTAAGCCTTGGGATTATCCTTAGTGTCCTGTAAAATTTGTATCTACATAGGTTCATAGGTTCATACTAGGCTATCCACCCTGGGCATTTGTTAGCCTAGCCAGAGTGTGTGGCTTTTGACACTCTTGCTATGTGAATATTATGGCCATTTATGATTTGCTTTGCTGTGCCTCTGTCTGGACATGACACAGTGAAGACCCCCAGTGTAACTCTACAATCATCCATCCACTTGGCAAGATTCCTGTTGAACAGTGTCAGTGAGGGGCTCTGCCTAACATGGAGTGGGATTCTGGTCCAGGGTGTGGGAGCCTCTGGATTATGTATCTGTCCCACCGCACATCCTATTTCATTATTTGTTGAGGTTGACATCTCTCACTCTCACAGCTCCAATGGATATGTTTTCTGGCGTGGAGCATGTCCATTACTCCTGTGTTGGGCATGGCCTCGTACAACAGGCATGCAATGCCTCTCTGTGGGCAGTATGTGACTGATTCAGCTGGGGTGTCTACAGCCAGGCAGCATATGACATATATTTGAGACACTTTATCCTCTTGGTGAGGTACCTTTGAGGTCTTTCTAACTGCTGCAGGTGTCAGGTAAGGTACATCCCATATGAGGCATTGTACTAGATTATGGGTGTGATTAGAAAAGTATAGGGGCACAGTGACCTCTGTTGCCGTAGATGTGACTCCTTTCCTGATAATGATTGTCAAATGTAGACAGTCTTCCTAGCCACATTGGCAATGTGGGTGTTACATAACAGGTTACTGTCCACTTGTGTCCCTAGGTCCCTGGTTACTCCTTCCATACATAATGGTTTACCACCTATGTGGTAATTTGTGGTACCTTGTTTGGTATTTGGTGGGACATTCATACTGTCCAGTGTCTTCAGGACGGTTGGGTGGGGTTATTGTGTGAGAGTGCGGTCTGTAGCATGCTACAGACTGCACAGCAGTCTACCTACAGTTAGTTGCACATGGGTGAACTCCACTGCCTTGTGCATTGTCAGTTACCTGGACGTATGGGTGTCTGTGCTGCCTATGGATACTCACCCTCCTTTTATGTTTTGTTCCAGGTTTTGGGGCCATGACACATGGTACGTGGTATAACCTGGTAGTGCTGGTGTGCTGTCAGGAGGCTTGCAGCAGGTTTCTGTCACTTCCCAGACATCGATGTTCTCCATTCTGGGGATGGCCTCGGGAGCATGCATATTGGGGTGTACACATCTGGCATTGGTCAGCATTTCCCTTATGTTTCTTCCCACTTATGTTTTCTAGGGTGGTGGGTCAGTCTTTTCAGCCTTGCCTACAAAAGGCTCTATGGAGGTGGCAAAGGCCTTATCCAATATTCAGACGCCCAGGGGTAACAGGTGCAGGCCATCCCAAGGACAGCTGTGTGGCTTGTCAAGCATGACATCCCAAGCAGACAGACATTGGATCCTTGGAATGACACGAGTAAGAGTGCCACTTGCTATGACTGATGATTCCATGTTTGTGCTGTGGCATTATTCTTGGTAAGGGTAGGATGCTGCAAACGGTGAGTGTCATACCGGCCTGGACTACATAATCAGATAGCTCATCTGTGTCTCTTTACATGTAGTCTAGGGCGGTACATCTCAGGTCATTCACACCAGCATGGACTATGACTGCATCATATTTCTACTTGCTTTGGAGGACCTACATATTTCTGTTATGTGGCATATTGTGGCAGCCTACAGGCAGCTTACTGTACCCTTTCCCTTGTTCAGTCTGGTGTGCGGGACAGCAGTGTGTCTGACTATGGAGTCACCTATTACAACTGTATCAGGCATGTTGTTTCTCCTTCTGGCCTGTGACTGTTTGGCACACCAGCTTTGTGTGCTATGTGTTGCATGTGCTATGTTTGGAGGCTGTTTGATTGGGTGTCTGCTTTAGAGGCCTCTGTTGGTGTGCTGTGTTTGTGATTTCTGCCTCGGGAATGTATTTCTGTGTTTATGTGTTTGGTTTTGCAGTTGTGATAGGTCTATGTGGGAATGTGTTTGTGGTGTGTGTGGTTACCTTCTCCTACTGACTTTTTTTGGGAATACTGAGTTGAGGGAGCTCAGCCTCCAGTTTGGATGGATGGTTGCATCTCTCACATATATTTGTATTTCTTGGGTGGAGTTGGGGTTGTCTGTGTACTTGGGGCAGGTGTAACATTGCCTCAGGATTCACAGATTCCACTTGTTGTGGCTGGCCTTAGTGGATTGCATGTGTGGACAGATTTTATTGCCATACTACTGATCAGTAATTACTTCATTGTTCATGTTTGCTCTATCATGTAGTAGCTTCCTCATTCTCTTGCATGTTTTGGTTATGGCTGGTGTCCACCATGCCAGATTTAGGCACTGTGTCTTGTTTTAATTTAGGACTGCATAATCCAAGCATTCCTGGCAGTGTTCATGGAATAGCTGTATTACAGGTTCTGAGGTGTGGCCCATATTTTGCACCTGCAGGACCTTTAATGGATTCCACATCAGTTTGGAGGTGTGCAAATATTGCTTAGCACATGTTTTCCACTGTGGTTTTCCGGCCAGGGACTGTGGTCAGGATTTGTATATCCAGTGTGATTACTCTATGGTCTGGTTTTACCAGTGAGCAATACACTTCTCATCTTGACATCCCGTACCCATGTTGCTGATTATCACATCCAGTATGCTTACCCTCTTGTGGGGTGGTACGTTGTTCCTGGGCCTTTTGGTTTGTGGATTCGATGAACTTTTGTCCTACACTGTTGGAGCTGGTATAATGCTCCCAGTCTATATGTCTGGGTATTTGCAGTCACCCAATATAATGTGGTTTGGAGGACTTGATATATTCATGTATTCCAGCATAGGCCGGATGCAGTTCCTGGTGTTGGGCCAGTAGTCTGTAGCAGGCTATAAACTGGGGGGCAGTTTTAACCACTGTTACTTGAGCATGGCTAGTCCATGCTGCTTTTTGTGGTGGTACCAACATGGGGTGTGGTTATCCTTGACAATTCTTGCTAGTCACCCTCCTTTTGTAGCTTGTTCCAAGTTTTGAGGCTGTACAGCACAGTATGAGGTGTAACCTGGTAGTGTTAGGGTGCTGTTGTGAGCCTTGCCTCAGTTTTCTGTTACAGCACAGTTATCAACATTCTCCATACTGGGTGAGTTTAGACTGCATGCATCTTGCTGTTTCAACTTATCCCTTATCTTATTCTTATCCCTTCTGGTACCTATGGAGATAGGTTTGTGTTTTGAGCCTTACCTATTCAGGGCACACTGTGCGTGACAACAGCCTTTGCCAGTATCCATACGGCCTGCACTGATAGGTGCACACCAGTCCTAGCAGGTGGTGCATCATGTCATGCTCAGCATGTCATCCCAGACTGGCACACATTGGGTCCCTTTGACTAACTGCGATACTTCAGTCAATTGTTGCACTTGATCATCTCGTTGTCATGTTGTGGCATGCTGCTTGGTGAGGGTAGGATGTTAGTCAGGGTCCTCAGGTGTGCATATAGTACTTGGTGTTACATTACTTAACACATAGCATTCATGCCTCAGGTGGTGCTGCAGGGCTGCCTCTGTCGGATCGCATATTACACTTCCCTGTACATGTTTGAGAGCAGGTTGTGTCACGTTAGGCATCCCTGTTACTATATGAGTGAGTCAGAGGGGTATCATTCCCAAGGTTCCTACTGAGCCAATGTATGTGCTATGCGTTGCCTCTTTGCCAAGGCCAGGGCATACTGGGCACACCTCCTTCTGCCTACTGGGGCAGGCTCAGGTTGTTCACTCCTCCCGAGTCACGCTGTGCCTGTGATGGCCTTGGCAATGGTGGGGGGCTGTTTGGCCCAGCCCTATGCTGGTCCTGCTGCAGCTGTTTTCGCAAGATCATATTATGTAGCATAGCACATACCATGACAATTTGGGTACATGTAGTTGGTGTGTACTGCAAGGCTCCACCAGATGTGTCCAGACACGGAACCGTGACTTGAGCAGCCCAAACACACGCTCTATTACATTACGTGTTTGTGCGTGTGCCTCATTATGGCGTTCCTGTTCAGGTGTGTGTGCGTTTCTGATGGGTGTCATCAGCCACGGCTCCAGTGCATACCCTGCATCCCCCACTAGGTGTCCGCGGGATGTCCCCATTGGCAAATGTCTGGTACGGCTGCGTCAAATGCCAGATGTGGGAATCGTGGTAGCTCCCAGGACAGCCAGCACACACATTCATTATTATGCCCTGGGCATCACACACGACCTGGCAGTTGATGGAGGGAAGCCCTTGCGGTTGATGTATGCCCTACCCGCCACCGGCTGGTGCTTTGATGCGATGTGCGTGCAGTCTATTGCACCCACTACCTCAGGGTATTCCGCTATTTGCTGGAAGAGACGCATATTGCTGGCCAATACCTCACGGGCATTGGGGAAGTATACATGATCACCGACATGTGCTGACATGGCATCCAGGAACTGGTGCAGTACCCTGGAAGCTGATGCCTGTGATATCCCCATCATATCGCCAGTTGGTCTCTGGAAGGTACCTGTTGCTAGTATTTTTAGGCCAACACATACCTTGGTTTCCACTGGGATGGGTTCCCCTCTGTTGGTTCTGTGTGTGAGGCGTGGCCTGCACAGCTCCACTAATTGCTGAAGGAGGTCTCTGTCCACTCTATAGCGCTCTACTATCTCCAGCTCATGTAACCTGTGGTAGGTGACCCTGGGCCTGTACACTCTTCTCCGTCTCCTCACTGCGGGTTGTCTGGCACCATCTGCATTGTCACCACCCTCAGCAAGTCACCTATGTCTCATTATGACAGCTATGGCAGCCCCTAGAATTTCTGCTCTGCATTCAGCTTTTTCAGTTTTCACTTCTGATAACTTAACTCCTGTCTTGCAGTGTCTCTTGAGAGAAACATTCTGCACTGCTGTTTGCAGAGTTTTAAGTGCTGGGCTGGGCTAGTATTCTGCCTGTGTAATTGCCTGCATCTAATTGTTTTCACCTGCTAGCTCCAGCAGTATTCCCTGCTAACTTCCTACTACATCTGTTGCTTCCTTTTCCTTTCTGTTTCCTCAGGGTGGAGCCATGTGCAAACCAGCAGAAACACGCTCACAGTGGCTTACACGCACACATACTTACACAGTTCAGAATCTGCTTATTCGATTAAAACGCGTGCACGCCTGTGAAAAACGGTGTTAAACATCTCCCAACATGCTCCCACATGCTCAGTCTGCCTTACACGCAAGCACACTGTCTTACACGCATGACACTGCCTTACTGGCCGTGGTGCGCGTGCGCATACACATCCAACAAGAAACTTTGGTGTAGGCAACAGTGTACACCTTCCATTTCTTGACTTTCTCATGTTTACTTAGTGGCACACCTCTTTCCTTGATATCTGTCTGACATCTGTCATGTAACTCTAACCTCCAATGAACTGCATCTCTTTCTACCATTCCCCCCTGTGATGTCACCTATCTCCTACTCTGTTCCTCCCCCTTATGTAACTCTTACACTACTCAGAATGTGCTCATTTGCTATGTGACAGTGGAATTCAGTATCCTTACACTCATTTGCATCAGATTGCCTACTAATGCTTAGTTACATCTCTTAGACCCAGCTTCCCCCCTTAGCAACCACTACACGGTGGCCATGTTGGTTTTGCTCTGCTGGTCCCTCCATTGACATTCCATGTATTGCATAAAACCTACATTTGTAGGTTTAAAACCTTCGTTTTTATGTTCTATGCAGCGCAGCCCGCTTATGCTGGGCTGCTGGGTTTAAACATCGAAAAAAAAAATTTATATTTTTAATATATTTGCATGGGGTTACCTTGCCAATGGCCACATATTTGCACCCTTTTTTTTTTGATGCTGACATGGCTCCATTGCCGTGTTTGCAGAAACGTACTCAGTTGTCAACTGAGTACATTTCTGCAGCTAAAACGGCTCTTACACGAGCTGTTCTGGGCTTCCTGGATCGCTAATCAGCCTCATTTGCATGCTATTCGGCTGCAAGTGAGTTGATTAGCTTATCCACGCCCACTCCGTGTAAGAGCCGTTTTAGCTTGACTCTTACACGGACTTTGGGCTGTTCCTGGATCGCCAAGGCTGCATGGAGTCTTACACTACTCTTAGACTCCGTGCAAGCCTTCGTGAATCCGGCCCTATGATTTTTAAGTAAAATAGCAGGTATACCGTTTAATAGAAATCTTAGGGATAAATTTGGTTATGAACAGCAGTGATTAATAAAGTAGAAGAATTTGATTCATAAAATACTCATAAAATAAAAAAAAAATTGTATGCTTGGAGATTGTACAAATTAATGTTCAAGAAATAGGCATATTTCATTAACGTCATCATATTAGGCAAAATAGCATATTTGGCAAGTGTGTTTATAGTACCAGTAGAATAGGAGAAAGAATTACCATGGCAGGGCTGTCCACCCAGTGGTGTAAAACTTTGCTCTAGATGACTGTCACTGTTGAAGTGACACCCCGACCCCATGTATAAAAATGGGAAAAAGGGATTGTGGATGGAAAAAAAAAGAAATGCAGGGATTCATAGTCAAATAGCATATAGTGGAGCACTACATTAGGGGCTATCTGAGGGGTGCAGGAATTCAAAAGTAATGAATTTGCTAACAGCTTGGAACAGCCCACAGGACACAGGTGTCTTGTTTCAGGGGCAGCCCAGGAGCACTGTCTGGTGAAATGACTTGGTTATACTGACACTAGACAAACAAAGGCTGAGGGAATCAATAACTCACTACAGGAAGCATCTCATTAACAGCTCATAGCCTTAACTCATCTGCACTAAGTAACAAACTGTTATATCCCAGCGCAATCCATTTCACACCCTTGTGCCTTCAAAAAACAAGTTAAGTAAAACCAAATCCATAGTTAATATTTTAACAGTAAACTCGCAGCTTCATGCAGTGCAATTTATACACAGTCAAATAAGCACATTGTCAGCAGAAAACAAAACAAAGAAACCAAGTATCCCAGCCAAAACTCATGCCTCATATGATGAAGTCCACATTTACTGCACTCAATTCTTTCCTTTACATCATAATTTCTCTGGGATGCAGAATTCACATACACACACACACACACACACACACACACACACACACACACACACACACACACACACACACACAGATGTGACTATCAATTACAGCTCCTTGTATGACTATGTACATCATACATTTGCTTATGATAAAATAAATGAACATGTACATAATGACTGAGAAGAGTATTTCAGCTCACTTCTGTGAGAATCATAGCTTGCATCACATCACACACCTCAAATATTCTCCCAAACTCTTAGCTCAAAAATCAAAGACCCAACAATAAGGAACAGTCTCTTGTGTACTTAGAAAGTTGCATTAGTAAGTTACATTAGTAAGCATTTTCTGAAGGGCAAAGTCTGAAACGCACATGCCTGGCATTTAATGACTATTCCAGAACATTTTGCCAGAAAGCCACAAATTTTACAAGGAACAGACCAAAAGAATTTTCAATTTCTTTGCTCAAAAATATTGGTAAAAACAAAATAATTGGGGTGAGGCCCCAAAAAGGGACAAATGTTAAATTGTATTTTGTATCAATTTGTTTACCAGCTAAACCACTGGGGAACATTTCCTTTTTCAGGTGTCCCGGAAGTACTAAGGGACTTGCTCACAGTCAGATACAAGAGTTAAGGGAAGTCTAGCAATTGGTGTGGAGGATTAAGCCAACAGCTCACGGCTACAAGGTTTGATTCTCTCATTGTTTGAGACTGATAAAGCCCCTTAATACACACACACAGACACACACACACACACACACACACACACACACACACACACACACACACACACACACACACACACACACACACACACACACACACCTTTATGTTCCATTCTAGATGGGCTGATTGAAATCAAAATGCTTACCCATGCATGGGCTGATTGAAATCAAAATGCTTACCCATGCATACTGTTCAATGTCCTGCTGCTTTACTGTTCACTCAGTGCTCTAGCTAGTTCTTTCCCCCACTACTGTTTAATATTTCATTGCTACTATTCTCACTCAGTGCTTCAACCAATTCAAAAATATGCACAAGCAAAACTGGAACTGCTCAGCTGGGGGGGGGGGGGCAGGTGTCACAAGATGTTTAGGGAATAATGTCTGGTGAGTGACACAAGATGTTCAGGGAAGTGAGATTGTTATTGAGGCACTCAGAGGGTCGCACACTTTCACTAGGGGGCATGTGCCTCCATGAGCCCCCCCGTGCAGTCACTATTAGTCACACATATGCAATAAACCAGGCAGCTTTCGACCTAACATACATTTGACTGGGTCAACAGCACCCATATATACTAATCTGTGTGTGTGTGTGTGTGTGTGTGTGTGTGTGTGTGTGTGTGTGTGTGTGTGTGTGTGTGTGTGTGTGTAAATGAAACTATACCCAATAAGGGTAAAACTAATAAGAAATGACAAAAAAACAACAATGGACTGAGAATTCCACTTTTTAATACGAATACTCTTAAGAACTAAGTGCTTTCGCCATTAACAAATGGATTCTTCAGAGTTAGTAAGAGTTGAATACATCACATCTTTTATATTTAAAACACACGTTGATCGTCCAGTCATTTAGCCCCACTCATAAATATTTATTTGGTATCAAAAACAGACTCCCCTTTCTAAATTTAATATTTAGGCATTATTATGATGGCAACATATAATATGTATATTTTGATAAAGTTTTTTATAATTAAGGATGCAGTGTTTATGTTTATGTAAAATTGTATTTGTATTTTTGCACACACGATATGATGTACTGTACATGTTTTTAATACATATACATTATTATTTATTTTAAATATATTTCCAAAGGTTGAGCTAGTTATTGTGCATGCTTTGTGGTAAGGAATTTTTAGACATCACTAATTTATTTATATGGGAAATGTTTGTTACTTTAGAAAGGGGAGTCTGTTTTTTATACTAATTGTGTGTGTGTGTGTGTGTGTGTGTGTGTGTGTGTGTGTGTGTGTGTGTGTGTGTGTGTGTGTGTGTGTGTGTGTGTATATATATATTATATTTCTATAAATATATATATATATATATATATATATATATATATATATATATATATATATATATATATATATTGATAGATAGTGGACAAAACTTGTGCTTTGATTTGCAGCGGAAATCCAAGAAGATAAAAAGGGACCAATCAGAATATGTCAAGAGTATGGCTTACCTGGTACTTCTGGGTGGGCAGCAGAGATTGGACAATGTGCTCAATGATGATGATGGGGTGGTTCCTCATTACATCGTGAACAACACAAACAGCAGGACTCCTTCAATGGGCAGGACCCTTTAGACCCTTTGGACCATGTGGAATTGAGGAGGTCTGAACGCCTGCAGAACAAAAGACAGGAGGGTTACAGTTTTCTCAGAATGTCCCATGGGACCAAATCCAACAGAGGAAGAATTCCTACATGTCGAGGCCGAACCAGCATCAACATTAAACTGCCTCCAATCTCCAGGTATTGTGAATATTATATCAAACAGTACGAAGGACTTTTTTATCTATAACTACAGTGCCTTTAAATTTACTGCTGAACATGCTGAATTATTCAGCAGGGTTACGCATTTGTCCCTTCTAGAGGCATGGATGTTGTTAAAGTGATTTCTGAGCTGAAATTGTTCACTCGTAGTTTGAATTTGAAACTTGTTTGTGGAATCAGACCAATTGTCTTACTGGTCATGCTTGTGGGTTCCTAGTATCATTAATCCTGACTTGCATCCAGTTTTGGGTCTATTTCAGCAGGTTTGTTAATTGGACATTAGACAATTGGCTAGGAATCGGTGGGTTGACACTGCTAGCTATAATTTGGATCTGGCTCAATGTGTTCTTCTTAAAGAATTTTTTGCATTTTCCAATTTACGCGTTATGCAACCGGACAAAGAGGGAGGGTTGGTAATCATGGACAAACTTGATTATGAACAGCGGGTCTTCTGTATTTTATGTGAGGATTCATATGTGGAAGCTTCCTGAAATGAGGTTAATATAGCATACTAACGTGTGGATGTGATTTTATATGATATGCTCATGCAAGGGGAGATATCATCTGAGCAATATAAGTATGTTTATTGAATCACCCCACATTCCCAGCATTTTTGGTTTACCAAAAATACACAAAGATTTACACAACCCCCCCTTTTAGACCCAGAGTTGATGGTGGTGATTCCAAAACATACAGTATAGCCCAGGTAAGGTTATTGATTGGTTGTTGAAATCTTATGTTAAGGCTATACCTCATTTGTGCAGTGATTCTTGGGATTTTTTGACTAGGTGTAATGTGATTGATTTGTGTCTGGATTTTGTTTTTATAACCATTAATGTAAAAGATTTTTTCAGCTGTATACCTCATGGCATTGGTCTTCAATGGTTTGAGGATTATTTGTGTTCCTATTTTAAGCTTGATCAGAGGTTGACCAATACTTTAACTACGCTTATGGAGCTGGTGTTGGGCATGACTTTTATTTATTTTCAGGATCAGTTTTTCAAACAGGTCTCAGCTTTTGCCATGGGTGCCCCTTGTGGCCTTTTATTTGATAACATTGTCATGGCAGCATGGGAGCAATAATTCCTGTTTGATTGTCCTTTTTGTCAGTATATACATCTATATACTAGATACCTTGATGATTTGTTTGTGGCATGGGCTGGGCCAGCGGAGCTGATCGATGAGTTTATGCATTTTATTAATTGTACCACCCTTTTCTTGAATTTTGCACACAGTATTGGGTGTACCTCCATTAATTATCTTGATGTTCTTCTTACAAGAGATTCTACCATGCATACTCTTTCTTCCAGGATATACAGGAAGCCATCGTATTCAAATAGATTATTAAATTTTAGTAGTAACCACCCTTACCATTAAAAATGAGCTGTGATTAAGAGACAGATGGTCAAGGCGGCTAGGATGGCTTCCATTTGGGATGAGTGAACATTTTGAGAACTATGTTTTTAAGACATGGATACCCATAGAAATTGGTTAATAGCATTATGAACGAGGTGGTTAGGAAAATGGAATTGGGGATGTATGTCCCCCTATTGCAATCACCTTGACAAACACAAATTTTGGTTGATCCGGGGCTCTTAGCAACATGCCTTTGTGATAATATAGATCCTGAATCTAGTTCAACTGATAGGCAAGCTGTCAATAAGATGGATGGGTGCCATTCCCATTTTGTTACCACATTTAGTGTTGATAGTGACCAAATAGACTCTATCATTCTTAAAAATTGGAAATTGCTTGCTGGCCATGAGCTGATCTTGGACAAACATACCCTCTACCCCAAATTTGTGTATAAACGAGGTAGATCTTTCAAGAATTTTTTTGATGGTATGGCTGACAGTCCCCATAGGAATTTTAGTAAAATTAATAAATGTGGGGCATGGTCTTCATGTCACATGATATGTGAAGCTGAAGAGATTGTGATTAATACTAGGAATATCAGGATTAGGGGTAATTTCAATTGTCAATCCAAGGGGGTTGTTTATATTGCCCTTTGTAAAGTATGTTCTGGCTATTATGTGGACAAAACAGAGTGCAAACTTAGACTACGGATTTACGAGCATTGTTGTGATATAAGGAAGCAGAAGTCCACAGATGCACTCTTTAAACATATTGTTGCCAATGAGAACCATAGCTTTGGGTTTTGTGTTTTGTAATAGGTGGAGCAGCACCCTAGGGGTGGCCCTTGGTCTATTATGATAGAACAGAGGAAATTATGGTGGCAAATTTTTCTCAATGCCATGGCCCCAACTGGTTTAAATGAAGTTGTTAGTATCAGTAGTTTGTTAAAAATTAGAACCTATGTTAAGTGATTTATGTTATAAGTATATTCAGTTTAGACATTGTATATATTTTTATTATATTATTTTATTTTTAAAGTTTTTTTAATTATTTGTGATCATGTGATTTTGCAGAGAGTATTTAAGATGTCACATTTTGTGTTCAAGATGTCTGATGAAGTCTTTGTGACGAAAGCGCTTACTTGTATAGTTGTGGAATAAATTCTGGTTTCCTGGTCATTGCAGTGTGTTTTTCAGTGTTTCAGTTGGATTGTTTTTTCATCAATATAGATATATCAATCTTACAAATACATAGTGACAGCAGGAAAGTTTACCAACGGCAAAATATGCAACCTGCTCATGACTTATCCAAGTTCTTAGGTTTATATAATGCTTAAGGAAGTTTAGTTAGTACTCTTGAAGCATACAGAGAGGGGTGGACACTAGGAAAGCTTAGTCTGTAGCTATTTGGAGCACTTTATTCATAAAACATTGGCCCTATAGAGCATATCATTCTTTTAACTGTTTTTTTAAGACAGAGTAGTTATAAATGTTGAATATAATTTCATTTTAAGATAATACCAAGAAACTTGACGGATTTCAACATATGAATGAGCGAGTGGCCCAAGAGATATTAAAGAAGTCAGGAGAATATAGAGATATACCCAAAAAACATGCATTTTGTTTTCAGGCTGTCTAAGTACAGACGTGTCAGACAGCCAGGCTTCAACAAAGTTAAAAACATGCTAAAGCTGTGACTTTACAGCAAACACTGCAGAGAAAAAAGAGTAAAGTTGAGTCATCTACATCCTAGCTTAACCTTCAGCATCATAGTGTTTTTTCATGTCACTCAAAAAATTAAATTCTATTAGTGAATTAAACACAGAGCACTGATAACAACCACAGTGCCTGGCAGATGGAGGGATAAGATACTATCTCACCTGACAATCTGAGATCTGCCTTCAAGATAGGAGCTGAACCATTGGACAGTATATTCAGATAGTCCATCAGCAGTGAACCTCCGTAGACAAGGTTGGTAGGTGATGCCTTTCTCAAGTCAAGGTACGCAGCACTAATATTACCATGATTAATTTCTGCAGTTATATATTCATTTATGCAAAGGAGAGAAGCATTGGTTCCATGAACATAATGTGAAATTCACATTGAGAGTTGAATAGTAAGTTGCAAGTGTCAATATAAGATTTAACCTGGAAGCATTGTATAATATAAGATTTAACCTGGAAGCATACACATTTTCCTATATTTTAAGAAAAGAACACAGAGGGACAAAAGGTCAGTAGCTAATGATTAGAAGAGAAGAATCACCTTTATTTAAAAAAAATATTACCACTGATTTGTAGAGTTTTAAAGACAGGTTTTCAAGTATACAGTAGCTTACCTGAACAGGAACTGATGAACTGATGAAGGAGACAGATGAAGCACCCATTCAAAAAATATTCTGCCAGGAAATCATCAGCCATTGTGCATAGTTAAAGCTTCAGCAAATATTTTTGATTAAGGTTAACTTGGGCAGTGTGAAAGAGTCTGGGGAGGCTGGGTATAAACGCGGTGTGTAATTGCAAGTTTCTTTTAATCTCATTTTACTAGGTTCAAAGGTTCATAGTTAAGTACTAGACTAGCTGGCCTTGTAGGCCATTTTAAGCCTAGCCAATTTTCCTGAAAGGTGAGTATCAAATTCTGAATCTTGTGTCTGTGGTAAACATTTTAACAATTTTGCTAACCCCCACTCCTTTTTAATCCTTTTGAGGATGGATCACAGCATCTATAAGACATTAGATTTCCTTTCCCATCTTCAGTTCTGCAGAAAAATCTAAACATTTCAGTATCTAAATTAATAGTAGTATACTTCACTTTTACTATTTACACCAATGTTATTACATTTTGGGGCAGTGATGCCACATTTTGTCTCTACAGAATGCTTTAATTTAATCTCTAGAATGTTTCATGATATGATCCTGGCTTTGTTAGTATGTTTTTCTGTTGGAGTTAAGTTGTTAAGCTCTGAGACAAAGGTGAAGATGAAACATTCAATAATGGTATCCAAACAGAGATCTAGACAGTTTTTTACACTGCAATCTAAACTTCCTAACTGCTGCCCCTACCCACAGTCATCCATGTTACCGCATACCCAGTGATGGGCCAGTGCCAAAGCAGTTATCCATGCTTTCCCACCTCCCAGTGACATGTCACCTCCAAGCCAGTATGCAGGCATTTAATACAAGACAAGTAAATCTGTAGTGGTATAGTGGTTTGCAGTACTATGCTTTCATGTAGCCTCCTGTTTGGGAGTTAAAACACCACTCCATTCAAATGGCTCCTTACCCCTGTAGCTTTTTAAGGGAGTACTACAGCAACCTACTGTACCATATCAAGAAAGCCAGTCCCACAGAGGTCTTTATACACTTTAGTGGCATTTAGTCCCTATACCACATCAAGGTAACCAGTTTCAGAGTTCTGCCTGCCAATTCATTTGTTACCAAAACCACCACAATACATTACTTCACCGCACTGCTCACTTAACTAGATTATAAGGCCTGCTTCTTCAATTAAATTTATAACTCAATAACAGAAACCTGGTTAAAGACCCACATTAAAGACAAAGAAATTATTACAAATGGATACAACATAATTAGATTAGACATTAGACCGACCAACCAGAAGGGGCGGCAGTGGCACTATTATGTATAAAGACACACTCAAACTACAGTTATTGAATTGTGCCTCTCCTGAACTTCTCAACTCCAAAATTCTAGCAACACGCCTAACAATAAACCCTAACAAAACTATTATTATCATAACTGCCTACCTCCACCATGGAAACAACCTCTCAATAATTAAAAATCTCCTCTCCTGGGCCTCAACTAATTTTAGCCAGGAAACCATTATCTTAGGAGATTTCAACCTGGACTGGCACTCTTGTAACTCCAACAACCCCTACAATTTCCTAAACCTCTTCAATTTCACCCAAACCATATCCTATCCCACCTGTTTAGATAAAGCCTTAGGAAAGTAGTCCACTCTAGATTGGATACTGACTAATAAACCCAATCTAGGTTACTTAGCAGGCTGCCTTCTTGACTCCCTCAGTGACCACTCACCTACCTTCCTGTACAGAAAATGAGTTCAGACACAAAACAACACAATATACAAAACTGTCCTGAACTAGAAAAATGTATCCCCCTCCACCTTCAACCTTCTACTTCACCAAAGCAACTGGTCACCTCTTAAAAACCTCCCACTTGATCAGTCAGTCCACTACTTTAATAATACCTTTCTTAAAATCCTTAACGATCTAGCACCCACAAGAAAAATTAGAGCAAAAACTAGGCATATACCTTGGCTAACTAAAGATACCATCACACTAATGAAACAAAGAGACAGGGCATGGTCCACTTACTACACCACCAAAAATATAAATAACCACACAATATATCAACAGCTCCATAACCAGGCTAAGAAACAGATAAAAACAACAAGCAAAACTACTTCCTCTCATGTTAAAAAAAAACACCAATACAACCCCAAAAAATGTTGGTAAAACATTAACAATCTTCTCAACCCAGGATATACCCCAACCCCCCCTACTGACACCTCCAAGGCTACTGTCTCTATAGCTATGCAATTCAATGCCCACTTAATTAGCTCAATCTCTTCACTTCTTGGTAATCGGACTTCTCAACCTCTCACTGTACCCAGTCTCACTTGACTTCCCCACCCCCTTCTCCTTCTCTTCAATCCAAACTAACTACATAAAATCACTCCTTTCCAAGCTCAAACCCTGCTATATAGCTGTTGACTAACTACCTAATGAATTCCTTAAAATTGATGCCCCCTCAATTGCCTATCCCATATCAATCTTGATCAACCGCTCAATCTCTAAACAATATGTCCCCTATCTATGGAAAATATCTCACATCATTTCAGTGCATAAAAGAGGCCCCTCTAAAGATATACCAATTACCGTCCTATAGCCATCCTCTCCCCTTTAGCAAAGATCAACCTCCTCTCCCCCACTCAGCATGGCTTTAGGCCAAAACATAGTACCAAACACTGCTCTACTATCTTTCACAAACATCATACAGGATCTCATTAACAATGGTGAAATGGTCTCCTTTATATTTCTGGACATGTCAAAAGCCTTTCACATCATCTCCCACCAAATCCTACTAAATAAACTATCATCCCATGGTCTTAACTCATCAGCCCTGTCCTGGTTCCATAGTTATCTCTCTAACTGTCAGCAGGCCACCAAGTGGGAGAACTGTAGCTCTCAACCAATCGGGGACAAATCTCAACAGAATCAGGGACAAATCCAGAAAACAATCAGGGACAATCAGGGATACTTTTAAAATATTAGTTCTATTAACTTGAGACATTAACATTATTGGAGAATATGAATTAATATACATTTCCTGAAGTAAAATAAGTGTTTATTTCTTAATTATTGTCAATATTTATTAAGTATAACTCACCACCTTTTGTCCAAAGGGTACCAGTGTTAAGAGGGATTAAGAGGGACAGAGCTAAAATGTAACTCAAAATCAGGGACATCCCTGAAAATCAGGGACAGTTGAGAGGTAACCCTGTCCTCGCTACTACCCATCACTGTTGGCGTACCCCAAGGCTCTATACTTGGACCCCTCCTCTTTACAATTTTTACCAATGACCTCAGCTCTGCAACCCAACTAGACTCCATAGTCCAGTACGCCGATGACTCTACACTAACCTGCTCAACCCCCACACCCCAGGATCTACAAACAACAATGCAAAAATCCTTCCAGGACATAGAAAACTACCTCGCTAACCATCAACCCATACTAAACCCTAACAAAACCAAGTTAGTTGCTTTCAATTATAATAAACCCAAAACATGTCTGACACCACTTTCAATCCTCTCAATATCAGAATCAAAACAGAACCCACTAACTAAACCAAACTTCTAGGTGTCACAATTAATGAAAATCTAAGGTTCAATACCCACATCTCTCTCACCATCAAAAAAGTCCACTCTAAACTACACACCCTTACAGATAGTGCCAGACTAGCCACTTCCCACACACAACTACTCTCCAACCTCCTCTATGGGTCCCAAGTATTTACAAACATTTGTAAATCAGACCTAAATAATCTTGAATCATGCTATAACAAAATTGCCAAATTCGCTACTGGCCACCCCTATAGAACCCACCACTGCTCAGTACTTACACAACTCAAATGGTTAGAACTGCCAAACCTTCTCACACTAAACCAACTGTCCATAGCCCACAAATAATCCACAAACCAAATGACGGCCCAGCACTCGCCAATCTAATCCAAGCCAACAACAATCATAGATCAATAAGATCCTCAAATAAACTATTGCTAAAGATTAGCCAAACACACAAGGCACCACCCTCTACTCTTACAAAATTGCCAAACTCTGAAACACCTTCTCTCAACCTATATCTAAAAACCCGAGCATTCATGAGTTCAAACATCTCCTCAAGGAACATCTAGCTAAACACTGGCTCTGCTCCTGCCACACTCCTGGCTAAGCCACCCACCTCCCCTTTCATTACCCTTTCATCAGCCTAATCCAGTTCTTTCTCACAGCTACAACTATTATCTGCCTTTCACTAACTGGGTTCAACATTCTATCCCAGTTAGCATTGGAAACACAAATTCTGCTTTGTCTTACAACTACACTGCTCTTTCCTGGCAGACGGTATAATACTGTACTCACAACTAGACATGCTGTTAATAATCATCTCCAACTGTGCCATTTAATTTAAATTTGTGAACTGTAGCTATTTAGCTATCACTATACTGATTTTTCCTTTATATGTGTGCATCTTTATTGTTCAGTACTGTTAATTGTATGTAAGTAACTATGTGAGTATTGTATACACAGTGTTACAATAATGTTGAATAGCATTTTACAGTTTACAAAGTCCCACAGACTAGAATAGTCAGAGAGTCACAATTTATTACTTAAACCAAAGTGCTCACAGCCAGCAACACAAGACCCATAACAAGTTACAACCCATCAAATTTTCAACAATGTACAGTAGGCTAGTCTGCCAAAACTAATGCTGATTACGCACAAACCCCTACAGAAAATGTCATATAGGTCTAACAAGACTGTTAACACAACAAAGGCAACCAAAATATCATTTTATATAACTATTCACAATGACTACACAATGACTACACATTTCTGTTGGCTCGAAGAAGGAGCAACTTTTCAAAGTGTTCATTGGTGAGTCTATTTCTTCTTGCAGTCAGTACTTGTCCACCAAGACTGAATAGGTATTCAACAGGTGCACTAGATGTCAGAGCTGTATTAGTGTTCAGAAATATCTTCTTGACTATAGTATAACTGTTGAGAGAAGATATTTATCTGGAAGGGTCAGCCAGATACATGTCCATCTGAGAAGGTATGTTGACATTGGCTGGCTCTTTGAAGCTGAAAAAGCTGTCTTTGGCAGTTAACAAAGAAGCTTCAGATGACCCATGTGGAGGTTCATCCAGTTTCTGCATGGCATCAAGGAGCAGAGCCTTGCCTCTGAGTTTCTGCTCTTCGCTGTCCATCCATTGCAAATGGAACTGTGGATGCACTATGCCAGCCAGAATGAGCTCTTCATGCTCCAGAAGGTGATTGACCGGGCCTCAATGCCTTTAAGAAGAGCATCAGCTAGCAGCACAACAAGCTTCACAGACTGCCTGACTTCAGACAACTTATTTTTCAGGCATGTAATGGTGGGGATCAGGATTCCCATGAAGCTTTTCAGCTCTGACTGCAGGATGTCCAGAGCCATTGCCAGAGGCTGCATTGCTTGCACAAACTCAGCAAAAAAGGTAACTTCTTTAGGGCTAAAGATGGCAATTCCAATCTGTTCACATATCTCATTCAGCAAGGTTTCACCCTGAATTGCAATGAGATGAATTCTCTCCATCGCGTAGAAAGTGGAATTCCATTGTGTCACATTGGGAATAATCAATGCCAGATCACACTTATTTCAAACCACTTCAGCAGCTTGGGTGCTGTGACTAGCCTTGTTCCAAGCATCATAGCATTTGTAAACTTCATCAGACAAAATCAGTATAACAAATTCATAACAGTTAAATAGTTCAAAATTTGGCACCCTTTTTCTACTACAGGAAATTACATCACAAACCTAAAATGCATGTGCCATTATTCATGAGTAAATGAATATTCATATATATTACTAAACATTCAAAATACATCCAATACAAACAATATATGCAACTGTTATAAATTATTATAAGCTGCCTAAGATATTAAATATGCATACATTTATACAGATAAATACAATTTATAAAATTTTGAACAGAATTACCAAAGCAACCTTTAGCTACTTAAAGCTTTCAGTTTTAAGATGCTGTTAATACTACAAAGATCATTAAGTCCAGGCCATGCATAAGACTGAAGCATGAGCTGTCATATCAGTTCTGCCTTTTCCATCTATAGTTCCCAAGGACCACCTTTATCATTACTAAGCACTTGCTGCAATATTGCAAATCTAAAATAATGATCATGTTGTTCATGCACATGGGGGAAGTAGCATTTTATGTTTGTGATGTCATTTCCTGTAGTAAAAAAAGGGTGCCAAATTTTAAACTAACTGTTATGAATTTGTTATACTGATTTTGTCTGATGAAGTTTACTAATGCAGTAAATGAAAAGCGCTTAACATTATATACGACTCTTTCTTTATTCCAACAGCCAGTATTGTGTTTGCTTTTTAGTAGTTTGTACATTTATTTTGTTTTTCATCATAGCATTTGGCCGGGGTGCTTCGCATGATCTTTTTATACTGTGCATCATTACAAGCAGATTTAGCATCTTGCACAGCAACTAGATTCAATGTGTGTGCTGCACATCTCAGATGGGGAGGCAATGAATAGTTGTTCTTGCTTTTCCCTAACTGACTCAGCATGGCGTCATGCTGTTGTAAATCACTTCACCATCATCATCCTCATCTTGGGGCAGAATGCTTGTAGTCTCAGATCTCTCACATTCCGAGAAGACAGCGAAAGCCTTTACAAAATTGCTGCCATTGTCAGTAATTGTTGCACACACCTTTTGATCTGTCTTGTACTTGATGGGAATGCTCTCAAGAGTTGATGCTATGAGATCATATGGATGCCTTCCCTGTAATCTGCAGCATGACAAAGCAGCTGACTTTCTTTGAAGTGTGTCACAGTCGATCCAGTGGGTGGTGACACCAAAGAAACTACGATTCTGATGGGTCCAAATGTCAGCCGTAGTGTGCTGCATACTATCAACATTCATGTTGGAAGAAGCTGCAAGCATGTTCTTATCATTCATAAGCATATTCATGTACTTTTCTATGAGATCATATATCTGACAAATCTCTGAGGTTTTGCTTAAAGTTAAATCACTGTCTCAAAGCAAAATCTTTCTCACTGCATCATTATTAATGCCACACACAAGCTTGTCTTTTATCAACTTATCTCTCAGATCACCAAATCTGCACGTTTTTGCCTTGTTTCTCAACTCAGTTATATATGCTGTAAAAGTTTCACCAGGCTTTAGATCTCTTGTGTAAAATAGTGCCTTTCCACTGTAATATTCATTTGAAGGTTGCACATTTTTCAAAATTTACATTTTAAGCTCTCAGAGCCCTCCCACATTTCAGCCTGTACCACAATATGTCAGTCTACCCCCTTCTCTGTATAAACAGCAGGTGCATACACAAATGAATGTTCTCTCTCAATAACTTCAGAACCAGCTAAATTGAGCAGAATAAATGCTTTTGCATGTGCGTTATTTATCAGAAAAAGCAGCCTGTATGAAAATATCATATTCTTGCTCAAACACTCTCCAATTTTCAACAATATTATTATCAAACATGAGCAGATCAGGTATGTCAAATCCCTCTGCCATGCCAAATAAATGTCAAACACACACCAGGTACTTGTAATTATATTCAGCTGCACAACAGACTCTTAGAAATAACTGTACTATTTGAAAAGACTGTACTGTGATACTGCACACACTGCCAACACTTTGCACACTTTACATACTTTAAATAGCTTTAGTGAATGCGATAAAGTAATACATTGCAAAAAAATACAATTGATTTCACTTTTTTGAACATTTTATATGATTCGGATATTGTTGCAAATGTTTTTGTAATTATTTCAAGTACTTTTTTCAATATGTTGCAATTTTGAACATTGTGTTTATTCATTAGTTGATTTGGAATGCTTCGCTTTATATTCATTGAGGGAAAAATAATTTAAATGAGTTTATGAACCTGGAAATATTTTCTGACCTGTCTGTAGCCACTCTTGTATATTCTTCCATTTCTGACTATGCGCCTCATGGTTTTAAGAAGTTTTGACTTCAGATCCCATTCTGACAACATGTCACTCATCTTGTGTATTCAAATAAGATGACGAGGCTTGGGTGTTCATTTAAGATATTTATTACACACAAACACATCAGGATGCATGACTGAAACATAAAACATAAATGAACAAACTAACTGACTGACTGCTACACACATACATGCTTTCACTCCAGCTGCTTACACAAAATGGCACTCTGCTTGCACATGCTCAGTACTTTTTATGTATTTGTCCATGAACTACAGTGGCTTTAAAAGTACAACACACACACTATGATCTACACTTGCTTGAGTGGGTTTCCTCAGGGTGCTCTGGTTTCCTCCCACATTCCCAAGACATGCTGCAGGTGGATTAGACATTCTAAATTGGCCTTAGGTGTGAGTGTGTGCATGTGTGGGTCTTCTGAAGAAGGTTGGGCGCTGGGCTGGCGACTCAACAATGTAAAAGCCACTGCCACTTGTTCTGCAGACTGATGATCCACTGTGGTGATCCCTAATGGGCACAGCCAAAAGGAGAAGAAGAATACTAGTCTTTATAGCCAGAGAGTCAGAGATAATAATTAAACCAAACGAAACAGCAGCACAAGACCTACAAAAACCTATCACATTTTGTCTATTTTCAGCAACTAAAAATCGAAACCTGAAAAGAAGTTTAAATAGAACATAATAAAAAAGTGTTAAGACAAAAGTTGGTTGATCATAGATCCACTTGAAAAGTCCTGCTTGGTGCAGTGAGTTGGGGCATCAGGTGCTCAACTGATGAGTGATAGTGATGAGTTTGATTCTGACTGATGGTGGTATGAAGAACCAGTGCCATTTATTATACTGCAAGGTAAGGATATGGTCTCTATCGGGCTAGAATTGTTCCAGTGTTAGGATATGTTTTAGTGGGTGAGAGTCCCACAGTACCAGGGCAGGGCTGGAGTCTGGTCATCATTAACTTTCACCTCCTTGCAGTGCTAAACAAAATGAAGCAAATTTTGCTCCAGACTAATTCTAATGATCTATTATGAATGCTACATGCTATGAGTTGTGCCAACATTATGTTGTAATTTTTTATCCAAATTGCCATTTCAAAGTGTCTATTATCTCCTAACGTCTGATTACTATCCATACTATATAGGGACCCCAGAAGTTTTACATCACTCTTTAGGAGGCTATAGCGTCCATACTGAGAACCACTAGTTTAAGCAAAAGTAACTCAAAAGTAACTCACATTTAAGGTACTAGTTACCAAAAAAAGTAATATATTACTATTACTAGTTACTATTTTGAAAAAGTAACTAGTTATATTACTAGCTGCTAGAAATTGTAATATATTACAGTAATATATTACATTTTGTAATATGTTACTCCCATCACTGTACATTACTGATGATCTATTTTTCATCCACACTGATGCATTAATGACTTCTGTACTACTTGCAGCTTTGAATTCTTTATTCTGACACACTAGCATTAAAACAATAAATATCGTTATCTGTGATTTTCACATCTACTAAGTTTGTTCCACTTTTAGATCTTTATGTAAAAATATAGCAAACCCTATTCCCATATCAGTTACTATAGATACAAAGAACTGCACATAACCCTGTACATTTTTGTCAAAGGTAGATCTTGCATTCTTAACTTCATATATTTTTTGACAGTGTCATTGCGACCCTTGGTCAAAGCATATCTGTCATTGCAGCTTCCCTTGATCTGGCTAAAGCATTCAAGACTCTATCCCATGATCGATTCATAAACAAACTTGTAGATTTAAATGTAAATGAAGATCTAATAACGTGGGTCCCCAAATGGCCACATGGCATAGACAACAAATAAGAAGAGGAATATTCCTATCTTTACAACCATTGTCACCAGTGGAATCCATCAAGGCACACCCATGGTGACCTAAACACAATAACACACTCATTGCCTCAATAAAAATTAATATTTACCATACCACAAAACATGACAACTTTCTTTGCCAAAGGCTCACATGCCTATGGAATACACCCTAAAGTAAACACAGCTCATTAACCCTTACCTTCAAAAAGTAACTAGGTATCTATATGTTGTTGTTGTTGTGTCTTTCGGCTTATCCCGGTTAGGGGTCGCCACAGCAGAACTCCGGTCCGCTAATGTTTGGTAGTGGATTTTTACGTTCCGAGTTACCAGCCCTGATGCACAACCTTCAACGAAGGCACACCCATTCATGCATGCCTCCACACAGAAAACGGTCTAGCTGAGAATCGAACGGGACAATGTCTTGCTGTGAGGCGACAACGCTACCGCAGCACCACTACCGTGGGTAACTAGGTATCTATATGAGTACTTCTAATTTCCAACATTGGATATGAGAGATCTAGTTCTTTGATATCCATCAAGTTAATGATCCTGCTCACTAAAATACCTTTTTCCTGCTTAGATGCCTATTTGTTTCCATTCTACCAATTAAGTAAAACACTAATATGTCAGATATTAAAACATATTAATATTTATTTGTTTCTAATTTTGGTATAGTCCATATTCTGCCATACAGGAAGATGCAGTGAACAGAATGTATGAATTCAGTATTAAGAACTTAAACCTGACAGCTTCATTACTGAAGTCAACAAGTCACGTCAAAAAATCAACAAACTGGAATTTAAGTCCATTTCCACTTTTCCATAAAGGATTTAGTTACCACATGCCCATTCCATGTATCTTAGGGGATAGGAGTATGATAAATCTCATATCTTGATATAAGTGGACATAAAGACAAGTAATTGTACCAAAACATTATCGCTCTCACAGAATACTCTAACCAGAACAACATTAATTTCATATATCATATGTAAAGCTACAAGACACAGATTTCAAATTCTAGTGCTTTGCTTAAAATATTTCTACCAAAGTAAGTCTGTGGTTTCTTTTATTCCCAAACATCAAGAAACATGAATTATAACAATGATCAAAAAAAAAAAAAAAAAAGAACAATGATCATCTGCAGATTTGCTTAAATACACATTATAGCATAATTAAAAAATGCTCCTTTTTCCTCTCTGAGTATTTTCATAGCTTCGAGGTAAAAGACTAAATGTCAGTAATTCAGCACAGTCTAGATTAAGAATTTAAAGCAAAGAACCCTGCCACGTAAGTAACAACAGCAGTTAACAAGGCTCACTTTGTTCTTTATCCTGTTGCAAAAAGTAATGGCAACTTTACAAAGTTTGTTCTTGTAACTTTGTACAGACTGTCAATCCAGCAATGCTGTGTACTTTGCTGAGATATATTACATCTCCTACTCAAACGTCAGCATCTAACATCCAAGGCCGTCCCTGAATGAGCTTTAAATTACAACAATAAGTCAGATGCCAGATCACTCAGAGCATGTGCACATTTAAAGATACAGTCTATAATTCAGTTAGGTTCAATGATATCTGCACTTCTTATAATGAAATGCCCTCCTGCAACCCTATAGTTTTGCTGAAAATGTCATAGAATGTCCCTGTTTTTGTCTCATATCTTGATCTGTATCTCTTAAAATTTGTGCTTTTCTGACAAAATGTTGAAGACTGCATTCAATAAATACTGGCAAATAGTTGAGTTTCAGACTTCATGTCCTTCACAAAAATTCATGCAGGTGCATAGGATCATAGGAAGTTACTAGGGTATTGGCCCTTACAAGCCTAGCCAAGAATTTAGCCCATGTTCCGACAAGTCAGCACCCAATGCCCCTCTCCAGCAGGGACACAGGTAGAATCCCAGGGGTGTATTTTCAGTTCCCCATCCAGTTATCCAGGTTGCACTTAAAAAGGGTTAATGAGGTACTCTGCTTGGCATGGAATGGGAGTCTATTCCACAGAAAGGGAGTCTCTGGGACACAAATCTGTCCTGCCAAGCCCTATTGATGTCACAGACCAGGTTGAGGTTGCGTGTGCGGGTTACTTGAGTGGAGTTTGACTTGCAGATATGCAGCAGCCCCATCAAAGCTGGTCTGTGATTGCTTTGCATGCCAGAAAGAAGTCACCTCTGAGGAGTCTGTAGGAGACTGAATAGAGGGAGAGGGCTTTTAGCCTATATGTGTAGTAGAGAGACAGGGCCTTTAGCCTATCTGTGTACTGTAGGGTATATATTTGAGGCCCTGGATTCTCCTGGTGAGGAATCTCTGTGGTCTCTCTACCTGCTGCATGTGCTTTGTAAGGTACATGCCGAAAGGGGCATTGTACTCAATAATGGGTCTTATAAGGGAAGAATACAGGGATGTTATAATCACCTTGTCCCTGGATGAGGTACCCTTACTAATGAGGTTGGCCATATAGAAAACTTTCCATACAATGGAGGCAATATGGTGGTCAAAAGTCAGTTTGCCATCTACCTGGGTCCCCAATTCCCTCATGACTGTTTGTGTGTTTAGGACCGTGTTATTAATGTGATAATTTGTGAGGACGTCAATTTCCCCAAAGGGGATGATAATGCATTTTTTTGGCATTCAGTTTGAGGCCATGTTTCTGGCACCAGTCATTTGTTTGGGAAAGACTCTCTTGGAGGATGTCCACATCACTAGGGGAGATTATGACAGTGTCCAGTTTTCAGTCCTCTGCAAACTCAGTCAGCCATAGTCCACTGGTTTTGGCCTGTATCTCAGAAAAGTATATCCCAAACAACAAAGGCCCCAAGACCAATTCCTGGAGTACATCGCTCATTATGGGTCGACTGCTTGAGGTGGCTTCCCCTATTTTGACTAGGTGGGTTCTGTCAGTGACCCAATTTGCTACCCATCTGGTAGCATACAGAGTGATGCCTAGTTGAGAGAGTTTATCTATTATACCTGAGTAGGGAATAGTATTGAAGGCTTTAGCCAGGTCAAGGTAAGCGGTGTGCACCATCTTCCCCTCATCCATGGCTTTGGTGACTGTCTCAAAGAAGTCGACCAAATTTGACAGACATGACCTTCCCTTGATGAAACCAAATTGTGTGGGACTGAGTGTTTGGAGGTTGCCAATGTCCTTGTTAATGAGGTCCATGATAATCCGCTCCATGACCTTGCAGATCAGGCTAGTTAGGCTGATGGGTCTATAATTTCCTGGATCAGTGGATGCTCCACCTTTGTGCAAAGAGATGACAGTGGCTGTCCTCCACTTGGCTGGGATGAAGCTGATACTCAGGCTTTGGTTGAATAGGGTGCCAAATGGTGCTGCAAGTTCCTACCTGAGTTCATGTAGGATGCAGCCTGGGATGTTATCGGGACCCATGGAGGCTGTATTTTTTGCCTTTGAAAGGGCAGTGATGACTTGCTCCCTAGAGATAAAAGGAGGGGGCTGGTGCTGGAGATGTTCTGATTTACTGATGGGGGGACAGAAGGGTGATGTTTTCACTGAACCTGTCCACCATCAGGTTGGCTATATATACGTTTGTGTATGTGGTGCCCTTGACCACCAGTTCTGAGCAGATCTGAGTGCTTCTCTTGAGATTGCAGACATATGCAAAGAAAGCCTTGTGATTGTCTTTAGTAGATGTGGCCAGTTTGGACTAGAGGTTTGCTTTGGAGGATTTCACTAGTGCTCTTATTTGCTTGTTCAGGCTAAGGAGAGATTGCTTCCAATCAGGCACCTGCTCCTTCTTGGTCTTAGACTGCAATGTTTTCCTTCTATTATAGAGTTTATTTATTGCAGATGTCCACCAGACAGGTTTACTCTTCCTTGAGGAGGAGGAGTTTGTCCTGTCAGGTATTCCTGATTCCATGCATCTATATAAGTGCTTTTATAGTACTTTGGTGCAAGTTTGGACATATGCGCCCACTCCTTTGGAGAGGGGAGGGGTCTGTGAAGCTGTTTATATCCTCCCTCAGGAGGTTTTAATCAGCTCTGGAGAATTTTTTTTGTTTGACCCTATTGGGGGGGGGGGGTCAGGGGAGATGGTGACTTCAAAAGTGACCACTTTGTGGTCAGATCTTACCAGGAAGGATGACGCTATAGGGATGCTGCAGTGGTTGCACATGTTGGTTAATACCAAGCCCAAGATATTTTCACCTCTTGTGAGGGTGTTGATCAGCTGGTCCAAGGCAATTGTATTGACAAAATCAAGGAATTTCTGGACCTTTGTGTTTTGGCATGAGTAGATCTTCTGATCTCTTTGGTTGGATAGTTGCAGTCACCCAGGCTCAGGGAAAAGGGTTGAATCTTGATAGATTCTAAGAGGTCGAGATAGGTGGAGTGGGCATCTTGAATCAAAGTTGGGAGCCTGTAGCTAGATATGATTTGAATAGGGGTCCTGTCAATGGTTAACTGCACCTGGAGTGTCTCCTGTGCATCATACTATTTGATCAGCCTGGAGGTGTGTGTGTCTTTTATATATATATATTGCTACTCCACCTCCTTTTTCTTTGCTGCCTACAGTTTGGGGTCTGAATGTATAATAGGATGAGTAACCTGGTATGGCTGGGGTGCTCTCCACAGCTTTAAACCAGGTTTCTGTGACTGCACAAATGTCAGCATCTTCCAAGGTTAAGAATGCTTGCAATGAGTGTAGTTTCACGTTTAGTCTCCTAGCATTTAGCAGCATGACCTTTAATTTGGGTTTTGATGAAATTTTCATGTTGGTAGTTTTGACCTTATGGCATTGCCTTAAAAAGGCACTATGGGGGAGGCAAGTGCCTTTGCCAGGAGCCTGAAGCCCAAGGGAGACAGGTCCAGGCCATCTCTGGCAAAGCATTGTGGTTTATCAATCATGTCTTCCCAGGCTGTCAGGTACTGGATCCCCATGGAATGACACCAGGAACTACGCCAATAGTTAAAGTCAATCATTTTCTCTTTGTATTGAGGCATCATTCTGGGTGATGATAGAATGCTGCTTAAGACTAGAAACATACCTGCCTGGGACACATATTCAGAGAGGTTGATCATATCTTTCTTCATATAGTTCAGAAGGTACGTTTCAAGGTATTCACGCCAACATGGACTATGACAGAGTCATAACAGTACATGCTGTTGAGAGACCTGAATGCATGGATGATATGGCGGATTCTGGCACCTGACAAACAACTAACCGTGACTTTCTCCTTACCCAGCCTGGTGAGGGGCACATCTGTGTGTCTCACAATGGTGTCTTCTATGACTAATATGTTGGGTTTATGTTTGGGCCTTAGTGACCATGAGACACAGGTGTGTGAACTATGTGTGGTGTGTGGTGTAGTGGGCAGTGGAGTTCGCGTCTGTTTTTGCCTTGGAGGTCTCTTTTGTTTGGGTATGTTTTTGAAGCGGACCTCTGCATATATGCATGTGTGTTCTGTTGGTGTGGCTGGTGTTTGAGGTATTGTTGATAACCTTCTCAGTACCAGATATACTGGCTTGCAAGGGAGAGAGCATTGACTCTAGGTTCTTAATGTAATTGCGTCTCTCAAAAATTGTTTTCCTAGGTGATAGCAGTAGAGGGTTGTCTGTGTACGAGGCAGTTGCTACACTGTCTCAGGATGCCCATATCAACCAGACTGGCAGGAGAAAGCATAGGAAATTGTCCATCCATATTTACAAACCCTGTTATTCTGGTAATTTTCTAATAATATAAGGTCAGTAGTTAAAATTATCCTTAATTTTGGTCCTTTTCCACCATTATTTTTTACTTTATCAATGATTCTTGTATTGAGAGGTTAAGAACAATAAATGAAAGTACCATCTTAATCACTGTTCCATATGAAGAATTAGACAAGGATTAAAGTAAGAGTGACATTTTAGGAAAAACATGGGTAAAATATGAATGTCTTCAATTCTTCACTGCCATTCACTAAAAGTTATGGATAACAAAGAGCATTACTGTTCCACTATATTATACCACTGTACTGATATGTGGGGCCTACATAAAACAGAGATAAGCTGTACAAATACCCAAAAGTGACCACTAAAATAAAGCACTAGGTGAGTGAACTGTTACTTTTACTCAAAGTAAAATGCCCAGCCAGATGAATGCAGCCCTCTCCCTCCCCCAAAAATATTGTGATGATGATGATACTCTGTAAACCCTCATATCCCGACACCGAGCATATGGCAGCCATGTTAAAGGACCAGGGCACCAGTATGTTTCTGTTGCTACCATCTACAAACTTAATCCTATCAAAGTTGAGTTCCAGAGTTTATCTCCCTCCCTTTGCAAAGACATTACAACAGTGAGATACTGTAAAATAACAAAGATGTGCTAGAGTCACCTGAAGCTAAATGGTACCATTCTGCACAATTTGCTAGGTGTTACTTAATGAAGAACATGGTAGTCCCATTCTCAATCTCTCTCTCTGCATGTCAGTCTGGTTGCAAATAGAGGGTCAGCATTCTCAAAAAGCAGGCTCTCAGAAACAGAAAGTACCTTTATTTTATTTGCATCATATTTTAATTTGCTCTGCCATTAGGCCCAGTAAATTATTTATATTCTCTAGTGTAAATAGCCTATAGTTATTAACATCCCTAAATCCAAAGGAAGGGTAAGCAGGGATGTCCAGAACAGACACCCAAGGATAAGGTTAAATACTTTGGTATTGAACTGTGTGAGAATTCAGTATGAAGGAGTAATGATGCTCTTTTCTGGGTCTTGCCATGATGCCAAACACTACACATAGGTGAGAGATCACAGACTGTGTCCCTATAACATCAACAGGTGAAAAATGTTCAGATGTATGTATGAAAACCCAGTTAAGTATGTTTTCCCTGCCAGAGGTTTTGTCTGTACTGGTAGTTTACATAACGAACTGTTCCTCTCCAAATATATGTGCACTAAGTTTTGAAAATGGGTTCAGGTAGAGACTTTAAATAATGCTGAAATCTCCCATGATCACCAGATCATGTTTTAAAATTGTCCATAAGCCTCTGCAGTGAATCATCTACAGTAACACTAGGGGAGTTTGGTGGAATATAACACAAGCTAGGTTATTTTTTTTCTTCCTTTCTTTCTTTCTTTCTTTCTTTCTTTCTTTTAATTTTTTTGCAACCTTTTCTTAACAGACAAATATACAAAGGCATACAAGTAAAATACAGCAACAGACCACTGTATATTTCTATGTTTTTGTGTATTTATACGTATCAGGAAAGGACAGAATCCTGCTCTGTACAGTACACTCTGTGCAGTTCTGTGACAGAAATGTACAGAGTCAGTAAATATAAGCATTATTAAAACCAAAACAAAAACGATATTGTCAAATATCTGAACTACTCTTATTCTTTTTCAAGTCATAAAATAATCATACAGATACTAATCAACTAAATAGTAATAATTTTAAATAGCCCGGTGAAATTCATACTTTCTTTTTTCATAATATTTTATTTAAATTTTATATACAGGAGCAAACACATTAACAATAAAACACATGATTATTTACACAAATGCATACATTATATCAATTATTACTATATATATTACCAAAATTCATTAAACAGAAAACTTACAGTAATTAGAGAACATAGATTAATATTGCTATGCTAATTAGTTCAGACTTATGCATTAATCACATTCTGTGGTTAATTTGTTTGTTTTTGTCTTAATAATTGCCATTTCTTTTTGACACACAACAGCATTTAAAAATTCTGTAAATGATGACATAATCACATTTTCCAGTTCTTTACAGTAATTTTTCTGTCTATTGTTAATAAGCTCCAGAGAAGACAGACTTGAGACCTGGGTGCACATCTGAAAATTGAAGAATTAAACAGCACCAAAAGCTTAGTTAATGTAAATTTATCAGGCTACAATACTTGCAAGAATCAATGATTTTTTCCTAAAAAGGTTATAGAATTTTCCAGTCATAAACTGTATGCGGCCAATGGGCTTTGATTAAAAGATTACACCTCCAACAACCAATACATTCATTTTTGTATATACAGGCAGTCCCTGGGTTAAGGACGAGATCTGTTTTTTTAGTCTGTCCTTAAGTCAAATTTGTATGCAAGTCGAAACACATACATGGAACGTTCTACTGTAATGTACTGCAGTACAGTACAGTTGAACGTTCCATACAAAAAAAAAATGTTAAACTCACTTCTTTTTAAGATCCACTTCACATTTCTATACTACTGGCATCACCCACAAATGTTTTCTACTGCTTCCTGAACTTTCAGACGTCTGCCAGACCTCCTACTGTCATCTAGACTCAAGTGAGCCACAATGCCTTTTGCCCATTCTACTGTACAGTACAGGAACTGCTTCAGTACTGTGTACTGTACAAGCCAGCAGTCTTGACCAATCAGATTGCCAACACAGTGATCTTTTAACCAATTGGATCTCTTGTTCTCTGTGAAGGCAGAAGTAACTGCTCTAACAAGACATGCAAGCAGCTTCATGAACGGGGAAAATGGGGAAAAGGAAAGTACAACAGAATTATTTATTTTAAGGTAAGATTTGGGCAACCTTAAAGATTTTTATTAATTTTCACATTGTTTCCGACATTGTGGCAGTCCGCTCTTATCTATGGGTTGTCTGTAAATTGGATGTCTGTAACTCGGGGACTGCCTGTAATTATAATTCTGTACAGACTGATAAATGATCTATGTACAGATATTTCCAAGAGAATAATCTCAAAATAAAGATGTATTTTTGAGGATATGAAAATCATTTTTTTATCTATTGCACTTAAAGTTGATCACCTCAGTTGCAGAGCATAATCTTAATAGATATCATTGATACAAAATTTAGAATTCTTAATTATTTTACATATTTTGGATGAATTTGATTTCTGTATCATACCATTTGTTTTGAGATTGTTTAGAAAATCAAAAGTGAGTAGATACACTTTTTTAATTATATCTTATATTAAATCAACTTTAGAGATTACAAATTGTCCTTCAATTTGTATAATAAGTCAGTTTTCCATATCCAGATCATATTTAACCATTAAATAATCTGTGTTAAGCATAGGACCCATACAGGGCCTCAAGCCCCAGCTGCTGAAAATCCAGGAACTCACAGCCAGGGGCTTGATTGGCTGCTTCCCCGTATAGTCAAAAATGAGTTCAGAGATGCAGCTGCCACAACGGCCTAATGCAATATCTTGTCATGGAACCGGTAAACAGGGAGGAAAATGGGGAGGGGGTTCTTTAGGCTTAGGGAGTGATCGAAAATAGAGCTATGTTAGGATTAGTGAGGGGAGTTTATGTTTAGGGAGTGATTAGGGAGTGATTGGGAATTAGAGCTATGTTAGAGTTAGGGAGGGGAAGGGAATTTTAGGTTTAGGGAGTGATCTGGAGTTAGAGCTAGGTTAAGGTAAGGAGAGAGATGGAGTTTAGGTTTAGGGAGTGATTGGGAATTGTTTTTAGGATTAGGGTCAGGGTTCTGGGAGGGATAGTTTGCTTACTCCTAGTGCATGGTAATTAGGGTGGTGGGAGTTAGGGTACTTGCCAATGTGAATGACTGGCTGCAGTGAAGTGTGTAGCAAGCTAATGGCATGCAAGCACTTGTAGTAGATCCATAAAGTATTTAAGTCTCTGTTAGCATTTTATTCTGATTGATCAAATCCCTATTTTTTAAGCTTAATATTTTTTTTTAAATTCAGACTCTGTATAGGGAATAATGAGAAACATCATGCTTTAGTCTTAGGATATTTATATATAACATTTCTAAATCTTTTCAATATGTTGTTTATGTAATCTGTTAGAATCTGTTAGACTACTGGTGTTTTTAAATAAATATTTCCTTAAACTGTTGGATTATTGGTGTTTTTAAATAAGTATTTCCTTAACAGCCACCTCATATTATAATTTAAGATTTATATATGTTGCATTGTGATATATTTTGTTTATTTAACCAAATGGTCTTGTGCATTTTTTCCATCTGACTGAATATTCAGAATTTAACTACAAAGCTATGTTTTTAATATCCAACCCTATAGCATTTGTTTCTAGATCAGGAAATCCTATTCCATCAACTTTCTGTTCTTTTACATGATATTCCAAAGCTATTCTAGGTTTGTTGGGGTGCCATAAGAACTTCAAAAATGTCATTAAATTGTTCAATATGATCTTTACAAGGAAACAAAGACATTTGTATAACGTATAGTATTTTGAGTAAAATAACAATTTTTATTAGAAGGCGAACCGCACCCAAAAACCGAAAAAAAAACATGTTTTTCAGCAAATCTAGAACTTTTCTGCATTACTGATGTCTCTGTAAGTGGTTACTATTATTTTCTAAGTTGTTATGCCCCAAAATGACCTGAAAGGAGGCTGCCATGGGTACCATGATTTTGTTTTACAGTCAATGCCTTCACCTTCCTGATATCATTTTAGAGGGACAGAAAGAAATCCTTATGATGGGATCATTTGCTGAGGTTTTCCCGCTCATCAGTTTACAACATTTTGTGACTGCCTCCTTTTGACTGTCAGCATCAATCTGCATTTTTAATTCCTCTGCTTGCTTTGATTTTCGTTGGTGACCATCTCTGTTACAGCATTTTAAGGAATGTTTGAATGACATGGCTTGAAAATGTAGCTCAGTTAATTGCTCTTTTCAAAATAACAACTGTAGTTCAGTACTCGTGTGAGAAATCTGACCCCTGTGATTAATAGGTGTTGGTCTCATCTGTAGTGCCTTCTGTGTGAGTCTGTATGCCCTCCCTGTGTTTGCATGGGTTTCCTCCGGGTGCTCTGATTTCCTCCTACATCCCAAAGACATGCAGTAGGTGGATTGGACACTCTAAATTGGCCATAGGTGTGAGTGTGCATATGAGTGTGTGATTTGTAAGAGCTACAGTGGCAGGGCTAGCCAGCTGGCAGTGAAACTTTGGCTCTAAATGATTGTCACTATTGAAGTGACACCCAATCTCATGTATAAAAATGGGAAAAAGGGGTTGTGGATGGATGGGTGGAGCTGGGCTGAGATCGTTTGTGTTGCTTCATAGTTTTAAATATTGTTGCTAGAATTAAAATGTTTGATTTTAATCCCCAATTCACTGACTTGTCTCAACAAAACACTGTATGCATTACAAAATGCTGTAACAAAACAATGGAAGAAACATGCACTCTTACAGAAACTACAGTGTAGAAAAAATGCAAAATTAAATCCTGACAGAAAGTAAGAAGAGTTATATGAACAAATTTTCTTTCTTTGTGGCACTGAGAGCTTGGTTAAAGGGAAAGACATTTGCATCCAAAAGCTAAGCTTGAAAGCCCTGCCTTTGTTCAGACTCCAGGTTGGCAATCTGTAACTGATAAAGCACATTTAAATCATTTAAATTAAATGCCATTGTTTAAGAGGCATTGCTTTCTTAATGGCTCTGTAGTTGGGATAAGTGACCTAACCTAATCACTCTGTCATTCTTAGGTTCATAGGTGGTTACTGGGCTATTGACCCAAAGTTCTTTATAAGCCTAGCCATGTATTCCCAATATAATACTAGAGAAACCCAATATAAAGGATCTTGCCAAAATCTCAGATCTTAGTTAGCAATGACTGCCCATATCTAGGAAAGTCATAGGTGAAATCCCCGGCAGGGATTTACAGTTTCCCATCCAGTCATCCAGGCTACACTTAAACAGGGTCATAGAGGGGCTCTGTTTGGTGTGATTTGGTAGCCTATTCCAGAGGAGTAGAAACCTCTGAGAGACATATCTGTCTCTTCAACAGGTCTTATTTATGTCACAGGCAAGGTTAAGGCCCCTGGAGTGGGTGACCCTTGTCCCATTTGACTTGCAGATGTGCAGCATTTCCATTGGGTTCAGATCCGAGATTGCTCTGGAGGCCAAGCACAAGTCTTTTCTAAGTAGTCTGTATGAGACTGAGTAGAGTGACAGTGACTTGTCTGTCCATGTATGACATGAGCTGGAGACCCTGCATTTTCTTGGTTAGAAATCTCTGAGGTCTTTCAAGTTGCTGCAGGTGCCTGGTAAGGTATATACAAAGGGAGCATCATACTCAGTTATTGGCCTGATGAGGGCTGTGTACAGGGGTGTTATGACCTCTTTCGCTTTTGAGGCAATGCCTTTGCTAATGAGTTGTGTGACTTAGAATGCTTTCCTGGGGGCAGAGCCTAGATGGCCAACTGATAACAGCTTTTTTCTTGAGCTCCACATCAGTTACTAAGAAACAGGGAAATTATTATTTAAAATTCTATTATCTGCTCTTTAAAAGTTGTATAAACTGTTTGAGAACATTTAATCTACTAAATATCCAACTTTGGAGCGTTTACTTAAAAAAATCCTGTCAAAATTGATGATTATCTAGCTGAACAGAGATGAGCAATTCAAAATCTTCAGATTCTGATTCCTCACTAAAAAAAGAGATCCAGTCTATAGCTACCACTCTACAAGAATTATCCTTAAAGATGGATAGATTCACTGATAACCTGGAAAGCTTAAAGTTAAACTGTCAACAACAAACTGATGTTTTGAAAGAGATCCTCCAGCAGCAACAAACAAAAATCCTGGACATTGAAACTTCACTGAGTGATATAGATGAAAGACTCAAAGAAAATGAATCTCACTATGAACTCATTCTGCAACAAAATAACTGGCTGATAAACAAAGTGGATGATGTTGAAAACAGAAAGAAGAACAAATATTAGAATTTTTGGTCTCCATAAAAAAAAAAAAAAAACAGAAGGAGAAGATATTACCTCTTTTTTAAATTCCTGGTTACCTGATTTTTTAGGCTTAAAGGAAGGTCTGCCCTATGGGATAGAAAGAGCACATAGAGCCATTGGGAAACCTATTCCTTCTTTTCCAAATGCTTCACCAAGCTCCATAGTTGTTAAGTTCCTTTCTTTCCTGGATAAAGAACTTATACTAAAAACAGCTTGGAGGAAAAGTCCCTTATCATTCAAAGGAAATTAGTCCTGGAATTGAGAAAAAACTCTTGGTCACTGGTAAAGTTGTTAAAACAAAATAAAATCAAGGCACAGCTTGTCTACCCAGCCAAAATCAAAATTTTCTATCAAAACGAAGTGAGATCTTTCAGTACTATTGGAGAAGCTGTCTCTTTCATCCAAAACAAAAACATTATTACAGTCCCAGAAGGTATGGACTGGTCACCATCTACAACCCTTAAAAGATCATCTGAGAAAAATAATTGGATAGAAGTGAATAAGAAGAAATTAAAGACTGGTCTTAAAAGTGTTGGACTTTCTAATTCTCTCAAAGATCAAACCAAATGAAAAAATACTCATGGACAACTAAAAAAGTATGTATCACTAGTTATCAGTCTATGAACTCTATCTCAGTCGTATTACAAATGAGAAATATAGCTTAAACTTATTTGTGTTTCTCTCTAATTAGAACAAAATTATTAGGAATGTTTAATACATGTAGTTTTTTTAGTTGCTGCACACATATGCTTATTTTTCCTTCATAGAACTTAATATATTTTAACAAAAATAAAATGCTTATTATTTTGAGAATAAATAATATCCATCAACAGAACATGGTTCTGTATATACTTAACAGAGCATGTTTTTAAATAAGTATTTTAAAATGTATTGGTGAAATACACGGGTTAGATACAGCACAGATACTGCTTTCTAACAAACAGGTTTTTTTTATATATTTCTTAATGTCTTTCAACAAGGACAAAAGTGATTATTTTTTATGAAATTATAATATTTATTAACAGATCCCTGGTTTTGTATATATCTAACAGAGCACGTATTTGTGTAAGAAACTCAAAATGTTTCAGTGAAACACATGGATAAAATGCAGTACAGATTCCTTTCTTCATTAAATGCCTTTATTTTTACTTAGTTTCAACCTGGCGTTTCAGCATTCCAAGCTGACAGTTACTGCTTCACTACATGAAACAGCAGTCTAGAGCACTACCTAGATGTGAGAATAAATCACTTTCCCTTAAATACAATCACAGTCCCTTTATATATAAGGCTAAATCCAATACTTCTTCTTCTTCTTTTGGCTGTTCCCGATTTGGGGTCACCACAGTGGATCACCTGTCCGTTCATGATTGGCAGTGGAGTTTTACAGTGTCGAGTTGCCAGCCCAGTGCCCAACCTTCCACAGAAGGCACACACAAACACACACACACACACACACACACACACACACACACACACACACACACACACACACACACACTCACACACACACACACACTCACATCTAGGGCCAATTTAGAGTGTCCAATCCACCTGCAGCATGTCTTTGGGATGTGGGAGGAAACCGGATCACCCGGAGGAAACCCACGTGACAACAGGGAGGACATGCAGACTCCACACAGAAGGCACCCCAGCTGAGGATCGAACCAGAGAACCTCTTGCTGTGAGGCAGCAATGCTAACCACTGCACCACCATGGCCGCCCAAGGCTAAGGCTAAATCCAATACAAGAGGGTTAAATACAGCACAGATACTGCTCTCTAAGATAGAAGTGGTTATTCACTGGTTTTGTGCACATCTAACAGAATACGTATTTATGTAAGCAACTCAAATTGTTTTCACTGAAACAAGTGGACAAGACACAGCACAGATTCCCTTCACTATCAATGTTTTTTTTTTTTTTTTTTTTTCCTAGTTTCACCCTAGCATTTCAAAATTCCAAGCTGACAGTTTAATGTTTCAATACACAAAACAGCTGTCTCGAGCGCTGCCTTGATGAGAACTCTCTTCCCTAGATACACTTCCATTCATTCATATATACCTCAGGACGTCACGCAAAGTTCTGTGCAAAGGTGTTTGTTTTTTGGGGTAACTGAGCACCAAAGCTCTATAACTGGGAGAATCAGCAGTGAGTGGTCTGATTTATTACTTCACCTTAAGTCTATTTGCTGTCCAGGAAGGCAACAGCACCTACAGACACTGTCCCACTATTCCAGAGCACTAATTTACTCTCAGAATTTGAAACTGTTCCATCATCTTTAGAAATGGTATACATCACATATGTTTGTAGTTTAACAAAAAATAGCTTGTGGCACCTCAGCGTCAGTTTTGTTTTACTCAAAGGCTTATGGTGCTTTTTACCCCCTTTTGCTCAGTATGCGAACTGTTCCTTTTTGTATCATACAATTATTCTATGTTCTGATACTGATGGACACGTGTTTTGGTGGATGGCACAATGCCCCTTGGTCCCCAGCTAGTGATAACGAGCACAGATTTTGCGCCATGTCACTATCCCAGTCATCCAATGATTGAGTACAATGCCCCATTCGGGATGTATCTGACCCGACACTTGCAGCAGCTGGAGAGGCCACAAAAGTTCCTCACCAAAAGGATAAAGGGTCTCAAAAATCTGTCCTATGCTGCCCGACTGAAAGAACTCCAGCTCTATTCAGTCGCCACCGCTGCTCAGAGGTGACCTTTGCCTAACATACAAGGCCATGTCAAACCCAGATTTGATGAATATGCTTCACCTCAAAAATCTAGATCCATCAGAGCCACAAGGGCGGGAGACTTAAACCTCGACACGGCTATTAATAGGACGTGCTGGAGGGATAGATTCATCACCCAAAGACTCCCTATGCTGTGGAACAAAATCCCGGTACATGTGAGGCAGAGCACCTCGCTGGCCTTGTTCAAGAGAAATCTTGACCAATGGATGGGAGATCGCAGATATACCCCAGGGATTACCTCAGTGTCACTGCTCGACAGAGGCACAGCAAAATAATGGGTATAGTTCCCCATACTAAAGGGGTGGCGTAAGCCACAAAACGATGGGCTAGGCTTGTAAATGCCCTCGGGCAGATAGCCTAGTATGAACCTATGAACCTATGAACCTAAAATGACCTGAAAGGAGGCTGCCATGGGTATCATGATTTTGGCTTACAGTCAATGGCTTCACCTTCCTGATATCATTTTAGAGGGACAGAAAGAAATCCTTATGATGAGGGGATCATTTGCTGAGGTTTTCTCGCTCATCAGTTTACAACATTTTGTGACTGCCTCCTTTTGACTGTCAGCATCTGCATTTTTAATTCATCTGCTTGCTTTGATTTTCATTGTTGACCATCTCTGTTACAGCATTTTAAGGAATGTTTGAATGACATGGCTTGAAAATGTAGCTCAGTTAATTGCTCTTTTCAAAATAACAACTGTAGTTCAGTACTCGTGTGAGAAATCTGACCCCTGTGATTAATAGGTGTTGGTCTCAGCTGTAGTGCCTTCTCTGTGAGTCTGTATGCCCTCCCTGTGTTTGCATGGTTTTCCTCCGGGTGCTCTGATTTCCTCCTACATCCCAAAGACATGCAGTAGGTGGATTGGGCACTCTAAATTGGCCATAGGTGTGAGTGTGCATATGAGTGTGTGATTTGTAAGAACTACAGTGGTAAGGCTAGCCAGCTGGCGGTGAAAACTTTGGCTCTAGATGATTGTCATTATTGAAGTGACACCCAATCTCATGTGTAAAAATGGGAAAAAGGGGTTGTGGATGGATGGGTGGAGCTGGGCTGAGATCGTTTGTGTTGCTTCATAGTTTTAAATATTGTTGCTAGAATTAAAATGTTTGATTTTAATCCCCAATTTACTGACTTGTCTCAACAAAACACTGTATGCATTACAAAATGCTGTAACAAAACAATGGAAGAAACATGCACTCTTACAGAAACTACAGTGTAGAAAAAATGCAAAATCAAATCCTGACAGAAAGTAAGAAGAGTTAGATGAACATATTTTCTTTCTTTGTGGCACTGAGAGCTTGGTTAAAGGGAAAGACATTTGCATCCAAAAGCTAAGCTTGAAAGCCCTGCCTTTGTTCAGACTCCAGGTTGGCAATCTGTAACTGATAAGGCACATTTAATAAATGCCATTGTTTAAGAGGCATTGCTTTCTTAATGGCTCGGTAGTTGGGATAAGTGACCTAACCTAATTACTCTGTCATTCTTAGGTTCATAGGTGGTTACTGGGCTATTGACCCAAAGTTCTTTATAAGCCTAGCCATGTGTTCCCAATATAATACTAGAGAAACCCAATATAAAGGATCTTGCCAAAATCTGAGATCTTAGTTAGCAATGACTGCCCATATCTAGGAGAGTCATAGGTGAAATCCCTGGCAGGGATTTACAGTTTCCCATCCAGTCATCCAGGCTACGCTTAAACAGGGTCATAGAGGGGCTCTGTTTGGTGTGATTTGGTAGCCTATTCCAGAGGAGTAGAAACCTCTGAGAGACATATCTGTCTCTTCAACAGGTCTTATTTATGTCACAGACAAGGTTAAGGCCCCTCGAGTGGGTGACCCTTGTCCCATATGACTTGCAGATGTGCAGCATTTCCATTGGGTTCAGATCTGAGATTGCTCTGGAGGCCAAGCACAAGTCTTTTCTAAGTAGTCTGTATGAAACTCAGTAGAGTGACAGTGACTTGTCTGTCAATGTATGACATGAGCTGGAGACCCTGCATTTTCTTAGTTAGAAATCTCTGAGGTCTTTCAAGTTGCTGCAGGTGCCTGGCAAGGTTTATACAAAGGGGGCATCGTACTCAGTTATTGGCCTGATGAGGGCTGTGTACAGGGGTGTTATGACCTCTTTCGCTTTTGAGGCAATGCCTTTGCTAATGAGTTGTGTGACTTAGAATGCTTTCCTGGGGGCAGAGCCTAGATGGCCAACTGATAACAGCTTTTTTCTTGAGCTCCACATCAGTTACTAAGAAACAGGGAAATTATTATTTAAAATTCTATTATCTGCTCTTTAAAAGTTGTATAAACTGTTTGAGAACATTTAATCTACTAAATATCCAACTTTGGAGCGTTTACTTAAAACAATCCTGTCAAAATTGATAATTATCTAGCTGAACAGAGATAAGCAATTCAAAATCTTCACATTCTGATTCCTCACTAAAAAAGGAGATCCAGTCTATAGCTACCACTCTACAAGAATTATCCTTAAAGATGGATAGATTCACTGATAACCTGGAAAGCTTAAAGTTAAACTGTCAACAACAAACTGATGTTTTGAAAGAGATCCTCCAGCAGCAACAAACAAAAATCCTGGACACTGAAACTTCACTGAGTGATATAGATGGAAGACTCAAAGAAAATGAATCTCAGTGTGAACTCATTCTGCAACAAAATAACTGGCTGATAAAGTGGATGATGTTGAAAATAGAGAAAGAAGAACAAATATTAGAATTTTCGGTCTCCATAAAAAAAACAGAAGGAGAAGATATTACCTCTTTTTTAAATTCCTAGTTACCTGATTTTTTAGGCTTAAAGGAAGGTCTGTCCTATGGGATAGAAAGAGCACATAGAGCCATTGGGAAACATATTCCTTCTTCTCCAAATGCTTCACCAAGATCCATAGTTGTTAAGTTCCTTTCTTTCCTGGATAAAGAACTTATACTAAAAACAGCTTAGAGGAAAAGTCCCTTATCATTCAAAGGAAATTAGTCCTGGAATTGAGAAAAAACTCTTGGTCACTGGTAAAGTTGTTAAAACAAAATAAAATCAAGGCGCAGCTTGTCTACCCAGCCAAAATCAAACTTTTCTATCAAAACGAAGTGAGATCTTTTAGTACTATTGGAGAAGCTGTCTCTTTCATCCAAAACAAAAATATTATTACAATCCCAGAAGGTATGGAATGGTCACCATCTACAACCCTTAAAAGATCATCTGAGAAAAATAATTGGATAGAAGTGAATAAGAAGAAATTAAAGACTGGTCTTAAAAGTTTTAGACTTTCTAATTTTCTCAAAGATCAAACCAAATGATAAAATACTCATGGACAACTAAAAAAGTATGTATCACTAGTTATCAGTCTATGAACTCTATCTCAGTCGTATTACAAATGAGAAATATAGCTTAACCTTATTTGTGTTCCTCTCTAATTAGAGCAAAATTATTAGGAATGTTTAATATATGTAGTTTTTTTAGTTGCTGAACACATATTTATTTTTTTTATTTTTTATTTATTTAACATAGAAATGCTCCAGATGCATATGCTTAATTTTCCTTCATAGAACTTAATATATTTTAACAAAGATAAAATGCTTATTATTTTGAGAATAAATAATATCCATCAACAGAACATGGTTCTGTATATACTTAACAGAGCATGTATTTAAATAAGTATTTTAAAATGTATTGGTGAAATACACGGGTTAGATACAGCACAGATACTGCTTTCTAACAAACTTTTTTTTTTATATATTTCTTAATGTCTTTCAACAAGGACAAAAGTGATTATTTTTTATGAAATTATAATATTTATTAACAGATCCCTGGTTTTGTATATATCTAACAGAGCACGTATTTGTGAGAGAAACTCAAAATGTTTCAGTGAAACACATGAATAAAATGCAGTACAGATTCCTTTCTTCATTAAATGCCTTTATTTTTACTTAGTTTCAACCTGGCGTTTCAGCATTCCAAGCTGACAGTTACTGCTTCACTACATGAAACAGCAGTCTAGAGCACTACCTAGATGTGAAAATAAATCACATTCCCTTAAATACAATCACAGTCCCTTTATATATAAGGCTAAATCCAATACTTCTTCTTCTTTCGGCTATTCCAGATTTGGGGTCACCACAGTGGATCACCTGTCCGCTCATGATTGGCAGTGGAGTTTTACAGTGTCGAGTTGCCAGCCCGGTGCCCAACCTTCCACAGAAGGCACACACAAACACAAACACACACACACACACACACACACACACACAGACACACACACACACAAACACAAACACACACACACGCACTCACATCTAGGGCCAATTTAGAGTGTCCAATCCACCTGCAGCATGTCTTTGGGATGTGGGAGGAAACTGGAGCACCCGGAGGAAATCCACGCGACAACAGGAAAGACATGCAGACTCCACACAGAAGGCACCCCAGCTGAGGATCAAACCGGAGAACCTCTTGCTGTGAGGCAGCAATGCTAACCACTGCACCACCATGGCCACCCAAGGCTAAGACTAAATCCAATACAAGAGGGTTAAATACAGCATGGATACTGCTCTCTAAGATAGAAGTGGTTATTCACTGGTTTTGTGTACATCTAACATAATACGTATTTATGTAAGCAACTCAAATTGTTTTCACTGAAACAAGTGGACTAAACACAGCACAGATTCCCTTCACTATCAATGTTTTTTTGTTTTGTTTTTTTTTATTTTTTTTATTTTTTCTAGTTTCACCCTAGCATGTCAAAATTCCAAGCTGACAGTTTAATGTTTCACTACACAAAACAGCTGTCTCGAGCACTGCCTTGATGAGAACTCTCTTCCCTAGATACACTTCCATTCATTCATTCATATATACCTCAGGACGTCACGCAAAGTTCTGTGCAAAGGTGTTTGTTTTTTGGGGTAACTGAGCACCAAAGCTCTATAACAGGGAGAATCAGCAGTGAATGGTATGATTTATTACTTCACCTTAAGTCCATTTGCTGTCCAGGAAGGCAACAGCACCTACAGACACTGTCCCACTATTCCAGAGCACTAATTTACTCTCAGAATTTGAAACTGTTCCGTCATCTTTAGAAATGGTATACATCACATATGTTTGTAGTTTAACAAAAAATTGCTTGTGGCACCTCAGCGTCAGTTTTGTTTTACTCAAAGGCTTGTGGTGCTTTTTACCCCCTTTTGCTCAGTATGCGAACTGTTCCTTTTTGTATCATACAATTATTCTATGTTCTGATACTGATGGACACGTATTTTGGTGGATGGCACAATGCCCCTTGGTCCCCAGCTAGTGATAACGAGCACAGATTTTGTGCCATGTCACTATCCCAGTAGTCCAAATTAGCCAACAGATACCTCAGTTATGTGTCTCAACAATATGGGGTCATTCACCTCGTTCAGAGTATGTGGGATGTGCAAAGTCGTTTGGTGAAATGCTCCATTACCAGTGATAAGATCCTCACTGATGCTTACCAAACTTTTTGCCAGGAAGGCCCTCAGAACAGCACTAACAAAGAGTGGCTCAGCTGGAACCAGCATCCAGATCTTCTCCAACTCGCCCAGAATCTGGAAGTGAACGCACAACTCTGTAGTGATGCAGCTGGAACCTGGCGGGCTCATAAACATGTCAGAAGGGTCAAAAGAGCTGTCAGAGAGAAAACCAAACCTGTTAACATGCTGGAGGAAAGTTTTTCTGCTGGCGGTGTGTAACGGAGGAGCCAGGCCAAAGAAGGACTAAAAGGGGAATGACATTTCCCGGGACCCTGTGGTGTGAAGCCGGTACTTCAGCAACAAACTTCACTGAGCTGGGTATGTTCAGGGAGACAGACAAGTGCTGCCGGAAACATGACCACTGCAAACACATGATTCATTCTTTTAACTATGAATATGGAATTTTTAACTACAGACTACACACCATCTCCCTCTGCAGTTGTGATTTCAGGTTTAAACAATGCCTCTTGGATCAGAATGGCACAGTTTCGACTATTGTGGGTGTTACTTACTTTAACATCTTACAGGTCCCCTGCTTTGTCCTCAAAAACAAAAAATAAAAAAAATAAAAAAACAAGGGCCCAGAGAAGTAAATAGTGTGGGAAGAAATAGCTGGGGAATTGTTATAGCTAGGCTTGTATAGGCCCTAGGGTAGATAGCCTAGTACCAACCTATGAACCTATGGCGTTTATATCATGTTATTGAAAGATGAAAATAGCGAATGCTATTTCATCGGCCCCAAAGCATCTAAACATGAAAATATCAAACATTCAGAACAGTGAATTTTTCCCATGGAAAAAATTTGCTGCTCCGAAACACATACACACAACACAAGCACATCAAACAAACAGCAACCACACACATACACTTAAATTCCTACATCTAACGCTACACTAAACTAAACATACACTACTATCTACCCACTTACCTTAACCCAAACCCTAACCCTAAGGTCCATTACTATCGCACACTCACCTAACCCGTGCCCTAACCCTAACTCACTTAAACCGCCCCTAACCCTAAAGTCTGTTACTATCGCACACATGCCTAACCTGCACCCTAAGCCTAACTCACTTAACCTGCCCCTAACCCTAACATACAAACAATCACACAATTACCTGAACCCAACCCATAACTTTCCAACACAGTGCTAAAAATAGCAAAGCCACAGAAATGGCCAACTGAATTCTTTCCCAAGGAAAGAATTTGCTGTTCTGCAGCTTTGCTATTCTTAGCATTCGCTGAATAGTGTTCAATATCAGAACATTCGAAGTTTTAATACTTCGATGTTCTGATATAGACCCAATCTATGAACCTATGAACACTTGCAATTCCTTTATATTTGGGGTTAAATGCAATGCAAGAGAGGTTGGTTTTGGTTGCAAACCAAAAGCAAAGTGGGTTATATGTAACTTTTTTTTCTGCTTAGCGAGGAGTTTGAGCGGTGTACATGGTTTGCCTGTATGGTTGCATAAACATTCATTGATTGCATTCTTGGAGAAATTAATAGAGAAACTAAATAGAATTAATCTGAGAGATGCTTTGGGGTCATAGTAATTTAGGGATGAAAAGAGACGGCACTAAGCTAAACTTTTCCCTGACAGTTGTATCATAGAATTGAGGTAGGGGTTATATAAAGTAATAATGACCTCATTGTATGGTCTTCGTAATTACAGGCATTTAAAAGGAAAGATAAACCAAACAAACTGATAACCTGGCTTCACATAATTATTTTAACAAATATTCACTCATATCACTATCTTTTATGGAATGAATATATGACAAAACATATGTTGTTTTTAAATAGTATGAACTACTGGTATTAAAATGCATGGCTTAAACAATTAATGCTTCAACATTTTAAATGGACAGTTTAATGATTCCTTTCATATAGCACTAGACTCAAATATTGATGTTAAAAGGGAAATGTTTCCACTCTACACATATGCACTTATAATTATTTTATTTGAAAGATTACATCCGGAAAAATGAGACTTGTTATGGCTGCAAACTGGAAATTGCAATAAACTTATATATAGTTTTTATGGGGGCAGTTGAATAGAATATATTGTTACAATTGTCAAATTGACAATGTCAAAATTTGCTGGCATACAGCAAACAAACTTTAATTGACATTGCACATTAATAAATCTAAGCAGGGCAACATTATTTAATAATGACCTCACTGCATGATCACCGAAGCTTGAAGACATTTAAATGAATAGTTAAAATATGATATATAACAAATAGTAGGCTTCCTCATATCCTTATTATAACCAATATACTAATATCATACTTCTTTGCCTATGATAGATACACTGCTCAATTAATGAAATTTTTGTGTACATAGAGTGGTTTAAATTAATGAACAGTTGATCTTGCAATCATCTCCAACTGCAAACAATTGATTGTCTAGTATCATAAAGTAACAACCACTCTTAAACATGGTATTTCCATTCTTATATCAGGAAAGTGAAGTCAGAGTGCTTCATTAGAGGTCTGGCCCTAAATATTAGGTGGTTATGCCTGTAAAGATCTAAATTAAATTCTTGTTACTATAGTGTGGGAAATAGTTCTGGGTCATAGTTGGGTAAGGACCATATTGTAACTGAATGCTTCTTCATTATCCTCTGTAGCAGACCTAAGGCATAACTGCAACTTACATCTACAAAATGACATAAAGCCTCTAATTTATTACACTTTTTTTGTATGACATACCTAAGAATATATAATAGTAAAAACACACAACGACTAAATGTTGAGCTACAGCCGCAGGAAGGAAAACTGTATGCATCTTTATCTTTCCTTGCAGTTTCTCCTAATGATAAGAGAGATAAACGTTTTTGTCATATTTAACTTTAACACTATAACTCTAAGCTTGGTAAAGAAAATATATCTTCATTTCTGTTACCATGGATGTACTTGATGAAATAGTAATTATCAGAAAATGCAATGAATCTGATGTCTGAACTGTGTTGCTTCATAAAAAATGAATATGGGATAATGTGTCAACAACTGAGTTGCACTAAGAAAAGTTAAAAAAATACTGCTTAAGGTGTTAGAAGTGTAACAACAATTGCCTAAAGATAAATGTTAAAGCTATTCCACATCTCTAAAAGAGATCTGAGGAAAAGAAAGGCACAGAGAAAAAATAAAGGGGTGAGAGTAAAGATTAGAGGAAAAAAAGGGAAAGGGAAAGGAAGAAGAGGAAATGAAATATAAGGTTTTATATAGGTAGTCATAATTAGACTCACAACACTTCTAGACCAGAATTCGATTGACAGAATTTTTACTATCCATTGTTAGTCATGTGACTAAAATTAGTCTAGTGAAAAGTGAAATGTATCTAAATAATTCTTAATCCATCAGCATGTTTAAACTTACTGTTATTACTATAAACTGGCTTAAATGTTGAATTATTAATTTTAATGATTATCCTAACTAATGCAAAATAGCTTTTGTGTTTTATCAAGTCAAATAGAAATGTTTAAATAGATAATTATTGTTTGAATTCTTCTTTTTTACTGATAAATATTCTCATACGTATTCACTGTCAAGTTGTAAAATTCTCAACCTGGTAAGAATACTTATGGTAATGAAGAAAAGTTTCTTTCTCAATCAAATGTTTTATTAGTATAACTTAAAGTATACTTATTAAAATCAAAATATTTTATTACATCAATGTTGCTGTTCTCTCATACAAATAAAATTATTAAATGTTCCATAGAATATATATTCTGGAGCCTCAAGTTGGGAATTTTTGATGATTAATCTGTCTGGATATTCTTATCCTGTCAGATTAGGAATGGATTACATTCCATGTCAGTTAAAGGATTTACTGAAGTTTAATTACTTTTTCAAAAACATTTTTTTCCTTTAACAGGCCTCAATCTAAATTCATAACACACCAATCAATGGGAATTAGTAATTTGTCAATAAAAAACAATTTCTTCAAAAAGGGTTTTACAAGACTTAAATATTATAAACACTTGCTATCATATCCTTTTATCACTCTTAACCTTTGAGTAAAGAAGATGGATTTGACCTTTCTTTCTTTCTTTGAATGTTAATGGTTTAATCAACCCGAGGAAAAGTTTAAATTTGCTAAAATATTTGAAATTAAATAAAGCACAAGTAGTTGTTTTTACAAGAAACTCACTTTAAAGCGAATGATAGCTTTGTTTGGAATCCAAATGAATACTTAAAATTATCCAGTTCTTCATATACTAAAAAACTAGAGGGGTCTTAATGTTATGGAAAAAAATATATTATCTCCCCCAAATCATTTACAATTATGAAGATAAAGAGGGTATTCTATCAATAATAATAATAAAATTAAGTAACAGAATTTGGACATTAGTGAACGCCTATTGGTTTCCTGGAAATGGAGTTAAAACAGTAAAAAAGCACTTAGAATTATCATTAAAAATATTAAAGGTAGTTTAATTCTAGGGGGAGATTTCAGTTGTTTGCTAAGTGATTCAGAAACTTCTAATAAAATACCTTTCTGTATTACCTCTATAGGAAAATGTCTTAAAAATGGGAAGATCATTTACAATTATGTGATTTATTTTGTCTCAAAAATGATAATTCACTAGAATTTTCTCATTGTGACTTTAGACATAAGACCCAGACTAGAATTGATAAAACTTTAATATCCCAATAACTAAAAACAAAAATATCATACTTTACAATAATTCCGTGCCCTATATTTGATCACAATGCACTCATTTTTAATCTCCAAACAGATTTTAAGAAATTGTCCTTCACCAAAAGAATTCCAGCTTATATTACTAAATTAAAGCAGTTTAAACCTTGGCTAGACTCAGAAATATTTTTTTTTCTAGACACTAACCTAACTAGCAAGGTAAATGTAGTATTTCTATGGGATTCCTTAAAAGCCTATCTATACAGCAAAATTATTACATGGTTTAATAATAAAACAAAATAATGTGAATTTGAATTATCTAACATACAAAAGCAAATTGTATTAATAAACAATGATAATACAAAAGTTTTGTCAAATAAGAAAAAAGAAATTGAATCTTTAAATAAAAATATATAATGATATTTTAACTCACAAAACTAATCTAGCTTTAGAAAAACTAAAATTAAATTTCTATTATGTTTCCCCAAAGTATATGCGTAATCCAGCAATGAGAATAAAAAGACAGTCCATTAAACATAATATTACAAGTATAACTCATGAAGGAAGGAATAATAAAAAAGTTTCTGACATAAGTGATATTCTAGATGCCATCAAGTATCATTTCTCAGAACAATATAGAAACAAAGATATTCAACAGAGTATTACAGACTATGATCTAGACTTTTCTAAATTAAAAAGCTTACCAGAAAACTAAATTAATGAAATTCAAAAGCAAATTTCCCTAAAGGAAATCAATGAAAAGATTAAAGAAAGCAAAAACAACAAATCACCAGGAATAGATGGTATTACTAATGAAATATATAAGCTTTTACCATACTCGGCTATACCGGTTCTACATAAAGCTTTAAATGAATTGTACTTACAAGGCACAATTCCACCTTCATGGAGATATTCATTAATTACGCCTATACTAAAAGAAAACAAAGATTCTCTCTTATGTAGTTCATATAGACCAATCTTATTAATAAATTATGATTATAAACTTTTAATGTCCAATTTAGTTAATAGATTCAAGAAATCACTAACACACCTCATTACAGAAGATCAAACAGGATTTATTTATAATAGGCATACTGAAGATAACATTCAAAGAATTTTGACCATCATAGACTTATTAAATAGGGATAATCAAGAAGCTCTTATAATCACCATTGACATTGAGAAGGCCTTTGACTCCCTGAACTGGAATTTTCTTTTTAAAATTCTTGTATCATATAAATTTCCTACCCAGTTCATTAACTTTATAAGAATATTTATAACAATAATTTAGCTTATGTAAAGTTAGGACCATTTACATCTGACTCTATTGAAATTACTAGGGGTACCAAACAAGGATGTCCAATGTCTCCGGTCTTATTTGCATTAGCGATAGAACTTTTTTCCTTGGAAATTCAATCTAACCCTAAAATTAAAGGCTTTAATATATATAATCAATTTGAAACTAAAATAATGCTATTTGCAGATGATATCTTACTAACTTTAATGAATTCAGAAGAATCTTTACAAGAATTAGAATTATTAGTTAAAAAAATGTACGATATCTCAGGGCTTAAAATTAGTAGTTCTAAATCCAATCATATACTGTTAAATAAAAAAATGCTAATGATAACAGTCTACCATGAGTGAAATATCTGGGAAACAAGTCTCTTCTTTAAAATATTTAGGGATTGTACTATGTGATAATATAGAATTAACTTTAAATATGAATTATAATAACATCGTGAGTACAGTAAAAGCTCTTAAAGCAAAATGGAATAAATTACATTTAAATTTTGAAGATAGACTACAGCTAATTAAAATGATTTTGTTTCCAAAAATAAATTACATTGCTTTATCTATTCCTATATTACCAAATAAAAATATTTTAAGAGAAATAATTAGAATCCTTTTAAAATTCTTATGGTACCCAAAGAAAAATAGAATAGCTTTATCAAATCATATTAGACCATGGAATTTGTCAAGAATACCTTTTCCTGACTTAGAATCCTATATTAAAGCTTCTAATCTCAAAACAATATTAAATTGGATTGATCCAAAATTTTCTTCAGCATGGAAATCCTTACATGCAACCATTATGCTAAATGAAAAATTAATAAAAAATTTACAACTAAATGATCTGAGCAATAAATTTTGGTATACACTTTGTGTAAATTTACAATATAATGTTGTTAAACCCACAAATCTAAATTATATAAATTATATCTACAATACTTTTAGATGTTTTGTTAACAACAATATCAATATTAAAATATGGATACAACTATTATACCCCTTTAAAATTACAAAAAACTTTTTTAATAATATCAATACATATATTCTTAGCATTTGGGAAACAAAAAATGTACATGCTGGTATCATTGTATAATGAACTTAGTTACTCTTGATGGAAAAAATGTAACAGAAACATTTAATTCATCAGAATCAGATTGGTTAGCTCTTAACAGTATATTTCCATTTACTCAAGATTTATGCAGAACAATAAAGAACTCTTCTTTTACATCCACACCTAAATTTATAACTCTTATACATGAAATACTACATAGAGAACTTAGATGGAAAAATTTAATTTCAAAACTCTATAAAGTCATAATCAAATATAAAACCACTCCTAATCAGAAAGTTTGGAACTTTATTACCAGGGATTATACATTATCTTTAACTTCTGAAAATAAAGCTAACCTATTACATTCTTTTAAATTAACTTCTAATTTACAAATATGGAGAATTTTCTCCTGAAAATTTTTGAATAGAGCATTTTACACTCCTAATAGAATTGCCAAATGTAATCTTTCTAAAGAGGTAACATTTTGGAGATGCTCTTTAAAATGTTAGGCTGAATGGCTTCATATATTCTATAAATGTTCTTTCATTAAAAAATTTTGGGAAGACATTAGAAATTTCCTTCAGGCTCTCTTTAGTGATTCCTTTATATTATCCAAATTTGATTTTTTTTTTAATATAAATGATTCCATTATAATGAATAATAAAAATAAATATCTTCTTTGGACAATTTTGGCAGTAGCCAAAAAATGCATCACAAGAAGATGGATGTCACCCTCCATTCCAACTGTTGAAGACTTCATGACTCTACTGGACGAAGTAGCATCAATGGAAATAAAAGTAAAAGAACTAAGACTTTATCCTAGAAAATAGATTAATAATCCTTGGGAAAAGGTTTTCTCACTTATTAAGACAATGAATCCAGACACAGCTCCATCTAATTGATCACTCTAGAAGCAAGAACTATTTGAATATTGTATAACCTCTTTTATTGTTTACATTTTTTGCTATTCCCATTTCTTCTGCCTGAGGCCTTTGTACATTTTGTACATAGTTTATGATTATTTGTCATCAAATTGTAATTTATTCTGTTTTCTAAATTGTTATTGGAAAAGCAAATAAAAAATTTGAGCAAAAAAAAAAAGAATGCTTTTCTTATCACAGTAGACAGATGGTAGTCAAAGTTTAGGCTATAGTCAACTTGCCTTCCCAAAGTCCTTCACTACTTAGTAGTCTTTGTGATGCAACAGATAAGATAAAAGCAGAAAAGAAAGACAAATATAATTATCAAATGTTGCTTTTTCTATATGTAAAGTGCTTGATGTGGGATTACAAGGAATGAAAATCACTTTTTGTAAAGAAAAACTTGACTTTTGGAGGGAATTCTTTAAAACCATCCTATGTTCCATAGAAAAGAATAATTTATTCCATTTACCTATTTATTGTTTTAATGTTATCAACAGTATTTTTTATTAAATCCATACTGTCAAACTGCACCACTAATAAGTTAATATATAATTATTTCTATTCACAAAAACATATATTTGACAAAACTACATGAATTCCTTAAATGTAAAGCAATCATTTAAGATGCAAGAATAATGACTGTTAAACTTCAGAAATGTTACCATAAAGTGTAAGCCTGGTGTACATTTGTAGTAACCATTTCTGATTCAGAGATAGTTCTACCAGCTTGCTGTACCATGCCTACCACAAATGCTAATGAGGCATTCTGAGGATGCAGTGTATGCTAATTACTCATAAGTCCTCCCCCCGGAAATGCCTATGTTAAGTTATTTATGCAGCCAAAAGATTCAGAGAATCGCTTGTCTGCATAAGTTACCTCAGCTGGCCTAAAGCTCACACTCACCATTATTACTTTACAGGGGGAGGGGGTTGAGCATGTGTATATTATGGGGTTTAGAACACATGACACCACTGATACTGAGAACAGAATTACACTTTGCAGCACTAAAGCTGTGGGCAAGGAGAACACTAGACACTTGGCATATCTCTTTATTTCATGCCTTAAAGGCACTTAATGTAAAACAAGATGAACAGCACTAAAGACAAGAGCTGGGGAAAAACCAGGCATCAGGGATATCAGTTTATATCATGCCTTAAAGAAATTCAAACCAAATACTCTAAGCATTAAAAAGTAGCTCTCTAAACCACCACTAGACACTAAGCATAGTCCTTACACATTACCTTAATTCTTTGAAATAAAAAAAAAAGTTTAAGGGTGGGAAAGATTCAAACTCTGCGCCTTTGACAAAGCAAGGAGGAGCCTTAAACCTCTACACTACCTGAAGAGTTAGAGAGCTTTTTTTGTATAACCCATTTGAAACTCTAATGTCTGGTATTATTCACTGATTACAATGTTCTGTGAGTTACAAGGGGCAGCACATGCATAAGGGACAACAGAAGGAGGGATTTGTATAATTGGGGACAGTTGAGAGGGATTGTACAGTTGTGTAAGAACCTACCATAACAATAGATATCCTACTGATTACTGTTACTGATTCACAACAGATAGGTTTTGCTCATCGACGTTCAGCCAGGGTAACAACGTTTTACCTTTGTACAACATATGTCTGGGCAATGACCTCAGCTTGTAGGCACTGGGATATAAAAGTGAACATACACAAGAGATCCTCAGACTATCTTCAAGACAGCTTCAGCCTGAAGAAGACCTAGGAAGAGAAAAGTCAGCTAGGAGGGGCTTAGGTTAAACAGGGCAAGCAAGTTCCCCCTCTATAAATAAGATCCTGTGATATAAAATGTGCTTGTGTGTGTAGAAAGTTGAGGTGTTAGTGCCAATGAGAAGTGAAGGAGAAAAGAAAGGGGGTTGGTGGGAGGGAAGGACTACTCAAACAGTGATCAGTAGAACATATACTGTTATGGCAAGTTCTTACACAACTGTACCATGTCCTGACTGTTCACTGTTGCAGTATTCTTAACAGATGGGTGATTCTCAAAGCTGTCGAGAAAAAGGGTGGTAGGTTAAAAGGAACCAGAAAGGGGAAAGGCCAGCAGGCCAAATAGAATGGGTCTGGCAAACACTGTCCTGGACCTTGAGAAAGCATCCAACTTGTAGTGTTTAGTGAAGATGTGAACAGAAGACCAGGTGGCTCCTTCTAAAATGGACCTGGTGTCAACATCTTTGTAGAAACCACCTGAGGAAGTTACTGCTTCAGTGGAGTGGGCATTTGGGCAGTAACACAGAGTCTTTCCATGGTGAGAATAGCAAAAAGAAATTGCCTTTGAGATCCAGGAGGCAACAGATTGTTTGGAAACTGGTTAACCTAATCTGGATTCCATGACGGAAACAAAGAGTTGAATTGTTTTTCTGATGTCCTTAATTTTATCCAGATAAAACCTTAGCTATCTGTGAATCTCTGAAGAGTCCAGTATTCTTTCCTCTTATTCTGGGGTCAGGGAGGAAGGTAGGCAGGTTGATCACCTGGCTGAGTGTAAGTTCACTAACCACTTCTGACATGAAGAATTGCTTGGCCCTGAGGTGTACCGTATCTTTGAGGAAGATGAGGAAGGGAGAAATGGCCATGAGAGCATATAGTTCTGAGATTCTGCAGGCTGAAGGAAAGGCCAAGAGGAGCACTGTTTTTCAAGTGCAGAATTTCAAAGTAACTGAAGCAGCTAGCTTAAAAGGAAACAGTTTTCCTAATCAAAGTTAAGGTCCCAAAGAGGACCAGTAGTTTTTTTATGGTGGTTTGATATGCAAAACTCTCCTTAAGAAAAGTTTAACCTCTGTCATGGACATGAAGGAGTTCCCAAAGTAGACTAGCATTAATGGCTGAAAAGTGAGTTTTAATGGAAGAGTAGGACAATCCTAAGTGTAAAAGATCACACAAGTAATGTAAGACTGTGGGCATGTCTGTTAAAAGGGGTTGGAGTTTGTGTTTAACACACCAGATGAAAAATCTTTTCCACTTGGCCATATAAGAATTTCTGGTTGTAGGTTTTCTGACCTCTTGTAGAATCTGAATCACCTCTTCAGAAATAATATGTCTGTAAGGATTAAAATCCTATCATCCAAAGGGTCAGGCTGAGAGAATTGAAACTGGGGTGAAGGATTGGCCCTTTCTGTTGGATGATTAGATCTGGCTTTGGAGGAATTCCCCAGAACTTCCCTTTGATAGGTGAATCAGGAGAGGAAACCAGTATTGTCTTGCTTAGAATGGTGCCAGAAGTAGACATTTTGAGTATTCCTTCTGGGCATTGAAGAAGAACCTTTGTAACAGAGGCAGAGGTAAATAAGTGTAAAAGAACTTCCCTGTCCATATGAAAAAAAAGGCCTCTGTCCTCCAAGCTGAAGGTGTCAGGGTCCATGTGCAGAAACAGGGGAAGTAGGTGGTTTTCAGGAGAGGCAAAGAGGTCTACCTGAAGGGTTCCTCATTTAAGAGTGATGGTTCTGAACACCTCTGTGTTCAATGTCCATTCATGGGGATCTTCCGAGTCCCTGTTTAGAGAATCTACCAACACATTCATTGGGAGGGAATGTATGTGGCTGAGAGAACCACATTTATTTGGGAGGCTAGATGCCAAGCCTCCAGTGCTAGTCTGTACAGAGAGTAGGATCTTGTGCCTCTCTGTTAGTTTATGTATGACATCAGCATGGTGTTATGTGTGTGTGCCACAAGAGTCCCTGGTTTCCAAATATGTAACAAGGTCTGTGGGGGTTGTTCATTTTTTTAAATTGAACTAATTTTTAGTACATGGGCTAGCTGCTCTCCCTGAACTCTGTAGTCTCCTCTCCAAGACCCCTATATCCTGTCTGATGCATCTGTAAACAGGACTTGGTTGTGCAGAGCTGGGATGAATGGGAAACCTAGGTTGAGTGTAACCTGGTTGATACACCAAAGGAGTTCCTTCTTGATAAATGGAAGAAGGAGAATGTTGACATCGAGAGAGAGAATTATGGTGCTGAGACCACACTGATTTCAGGTACCACTCTATTTTCCTCATGTGTAATTTGGCGAGGGGTAACATAGGGATGATGGAAGCCATGAGTCCCAAGGTCCTGAGAGCTTGTGTTGCTGAGCAGTCATCCCAGGTGGAAAGGAGAAGAAACTCATTGGCTAGAGAGGTGAGCTTCTCTTGAAGAATGTAGGCATGCATGGAAGATGTGTCTCAATGGCATTCCAAGAAAGTCAGTTGCTGGAAAGAGGGGAGCTGTAATTTTTTGTTGTTGCTAGTGAACTCCAGCAGGGTCAAAATTTGTATTGTGTAATGAAGGTGCTTTAGAAGAATGTCCCTGGCTACAGCCTGAAGTAGAAGGTCATCCAGGTATGGGAAAATGTGAATGCTCTGAGTATGGCAAAAAGCCAGTACAGGTGACAGACACTTTGTGAACACCCTTGGAGCTGTAGACAGACCAAAGGGCAAAGAAGTAAACTGAAAAAAATTATGACCCAATAAAAAACCTGAGATATTTCCTGCAGGTAGAGTGGATGGGAATATGAAGGTAAGCATTTTTTAAGTCTAAAGACATTTTGAAAGCTTGAGGAAGTAGAAAGGGTAAAATAATTTGTAGAGGCAGCATTCTGAAGAAAGGTATTCTCAGGAATGTGTTTAGCCTGGAGAGATCCAACATGGGCCTCCAATAAGCCTCCTTTCTGGGAACCAGGAAGAGCCTGGAATGAAATCCCTTTCCTGTATAGGGTGCTGGAACTGCATCTATGTTCTCTGAGACAGTCTTGAACAATAGGCTGTATGAGAGGTATCTGGGTGGGTGGAGGTGGAGGGATACCCCCTAGAGTTAGACTGTTCTCCCAGGACATGGAATAACCTTCCTTGAGAGTGGTTAGTACTCAATTGTCTGAGGTTATTCTTTCCCAGATAGGAAAGGAGAGAATGTATTTTTGAGAGTGGAGTGGCAGGATCAGGATTAGAGGGAAGGAGAGGAACATAGTCAGTGACCTGCTACTAAACTGTAGCCTCCCAGGAGATGTATCCCTCTGAGGTTTCTCTGGAAATCTTCTCTTGGGAACTTTCCTTTCTGTATGAGGAGTTCTTGTTTCTCTCTTAATGAAAGTGGTGCATTTTGCTGGATAATTTATGTAGTACCAACTACCAAGGACCAGTGGACATCAATATTGGCAGTGATCTTTCATAGTTTTGCCCTGCTCCTGCAAAACCTTCAATAGACTAGCAGCTTGGGGACCAAGAAGGAAATTGTTATCCAAGGGATATTCCAAAATCTTAGATTTTAAATCTTCAGGGATAGGTTTGCTCCTTAACCAGGCATACCTTCTAATACCTTCTAATAACTTATCCAGTGGCAGCCATCCTGGAAGAAGCATCCACAGCAACATAGCTACATTTAATACTGTGATAAGCTATTTGAGAAGCCGGGGCCACTAAAGTTTGCATGAGCTGTTTAGAGTCCAGTTTCTGTGGCTCTTTGATAGTCTTGCTTAAGGACTGTAAGACTGAGAAAAAATATTTGGTCATTTGAGTTTGATAATTAATGGTCCTAAAAGCTTGTGTAGAGGAAGTGCAAACTTTCTTGCCCACAACCCTCCATCCATTGCTTGACTATCTTTGTCATTAGGAAGAGAATTAGTGCCAGGGAGAAACTTGGAATGTTTGAAGCTAGGGAGACTGCACCTAGATCTGACACAGGCTTTTTGTCTAGGTACTTCAGTTCATTGGGAACTTTACAGAACCTATCTGGTCACTTCAGGACATAGAGTTGAGAGTCAGGAGCCAAGAAAGTAGTCTGAAAGGCATCCAGATAAGCCTCTAACACAGTTCAGACTGGAGGGGGGGGCAGGACTGCCCATATCTAATAATATCTTTTTTGCGTGTCCACTTCACATTATCTTAAACTCAAAATACTGAATTTAATTTGACTGAGACCACAATACCTAATTTTCAGAATACTGAAAACTCATTTGACTGAATCTCATTATACTGAAAGCTTACAATCCTGAATCTCAAAATACTGAATTTTAAGCCATAGACATGCACACTTACAACACCAATGACTAACTTTCCAAAATATATATATATATATATATATATATATATATATATATATATATATATATATATATGCTAACTCCAGGATTGCACTACAGTGGGGAAAATGGCACATACTTTTACTTACCTTACAGTACTGTATACACTGCCACTACTGCCAGGAGCACACAAAACACCCACCATATTACTTTAGATACTTCCCATAAAAATGTAAAGAGACATAGCCACATTTAGAAACATTACAACACTACTTTCTATGCTACTATCAGTATTCTGACACTTGGCACTTTAAGTTACAATAATGTGTCTTTATCACAAGCAAGTAAGAAATGAAGGGAAACACACCACATCTATAGCTTAAAATTCAGTATTTTGAAATTTAGGATTGTAAGCTTTCATTATATTGAGATTAAGTCAAATAAGTTTTCATTATTTTGAAAATTAGGTATTGTTGTCTCAGTCAAATGAAATTCAGTATTGTGAGTTTCAGTCATGTGAAGTGGACCCCTTTTTTGCACCTCAGACAGTAGTCTAGACTGCCATTCAAAATGCTTAATTATGTTGGCAAGGTTTCCCAAAGGAGACCACTTCCAGTCTGGATAAAGGGAGTCTCCATCTGAAGAAATCTGCTCAGGAGAATGTAATTGGGAGGAGTAGTCTAGGGAGAGGTCCGAATCTCTATCCGATTCCTCATCAGAGGAAGAGGAATCCAATGGCTGCTTATGAGGTATGGTTTGAGAGCTCACAAAGGAAGGGGGTTTCAGTGACATGATTGCCTTGAAAAGCCCTTGAGAGAAATCAAACCACTCTTTTTTTCTTGGATGCAGATGGTGATGTTGTGTGTTTGAGTTTTTGTTTTTATTTTTCGGGGTGATATCTGCCTGAATTAGCTTAGGAGGCACTGAACCCTGTCGCATTTCGATGAGGGTTCCAGGAATCTCTTCCCTCACAAGGACCTGAGAGATTCCATGAGGTCCCACCGATAAAATTATCTGCAGTTCATCAGAGGATTCTCTCATCTGTGAGGCCTCAGGAGCTATACCAGCCTCCAATGAGGTCATGGTAGATGCCTTGTGAGAAGTCAATGGGCATACCAAGGGTGCTACTGCCTTAGCAAGTATGTCCAATTCCAGGATGACAGCTGAAGAATCCTCTTTTGGTCTGTTAAATTTCTTCTTACGTGGGAGGCCTATGTCCAGGCCTTCTGACATAGTGAATTGGGCCAAGAACTTAAGACATTGAGTCCCAAGGAACATATTAAGAGTTGACAGCCTAGATACTAGGGTTTTCAGAACAAAAGACTGGTAGATGGAACAAGATTTATGGTCATGTTCACACCCTAAGCAAAACAGACAGTGTGTAAGTCTTTGTACAGAATTTGTCTACCGCACTCACACTTACATGTCCTAGTTAACATCTAACAATCTAACAATAATTAACCAAAAAACAGACAAAGTAATAAAAGGACCCCAAAGGGGCACTTATCTGATCTGACAAGTGAAGCTGCAGTACCTAGTGACCAAACAATTAGTGCCCATCAGGTGCAACAACCTGCATTTGTGCTAGCTGCTAGATAGTCTGAGGATCTTGTACATGCATCCACTTTTATATCCCGATGTACACGAGCTAAGGTCGCCCACTGGGTGTATGTTGTATAAAGGTAAAGCTTTGGTACCCCGGCTGGATATCATCATGCAAAATCCATCTGTTAAGAATACTGCAACAATGAATCATTCTGGGCATGCAGTGTGCCTGCATGGGGTAGACTCTGGGGCAAAGCTGGAAGGAACACTAGATGACATCAGAGTGAATTTCAAAGCATTACTTGGACTCACTGAAGATGTTAATAGAGCAGTAGGTCTAGCATATTGATGCACTTTATTAACTTTAGGAAAAACAATTGTAATGAATTATTGGCTGACTGTAAGGATCTGTGATTTATGAGGGCAGGGACAGAAATAAGAAGATATATCAGGGACATTTCATACACTAAAGGATAGGTAAAAGGGATGTTGGTGTGTGTGTGTGTGTGTGTGTGTGTGTGTGTGTGTGTGTGTGTGTGTGTGTGTGTGTGTGTGTGTGTGTGTGTTTAAATGTACGCATGGGAAAGTGGTTGAGGGACGGTGATTATGTTAATAGGTTCATAGGTTCATAGGTGTGTACTAGGCTAATGGCCCTGGAGCCTTTACAAGCTAACCCATGGAGGTGCCCTGGCATCGTGCCACCCGACATTAGTTCCTAGTGCCTCTATCAAGTAGAGCCACTGGAGTGATCCCTGGGGTGAACTTTCTGCTTTCCATTCACTCATCAAGATTTCTCTTGAAGAGGGCCAGTGAGGTGCTCTGCTTGACATGGGAAGTCTATTCCAGAGCATGGGCAGTATCTGCATTATGAACCTGTCCCTCCAGCATGTTCTGCTGATTGTGGTAATGAGGTTGAGGTCTCTGGAGCGTGTGGTGCAGAGATTGGGATTTCTTTATATGTAGCATTTCTAACAGTGCTGGGTCAGATATGGCTTTGTAAGTCAAGCAGAGATCACCTCTTAACAGACGATATGAGACAGAGAATAGCTGGAGGTTTTTTTTGTGATTTTGTGATTTTTAAGGTGATGCTTGGGCTGCCACTGGTGACTACTCCAGGAAAGTGCTGATTTTGCAATCACCATAGTTAAGTATAGTTCAGAGGCATTTGAGTTAGCTAATAATGAGGTCTTTCCTCATTGCAGCTAACATGCTTCTGAACAGGTTCATAGGTTTATACCAGGCTAATGACCACCAGGGTCTTTATAAGCCTAGCTGTGCAACCCAACCCAGTTTTGTACCCCGGTACCTTGGATGCCCACATGGTGGGGTATGATACTAAGGTGGTAGCTAAGAGTTATGTTAGGGAGTATGTTAGTTGGGGATTAATTTGCTTACTGTCAATCTCTGTTCATTAGAGACATGGGGACCACACCAGAGATGAACCTGCAATTTCCCATGCAATGATCAAGGTTTATTTTGAGTAGAGCCAGGAATGAACTCTGCTTCATGTGGATGGGGTGCTTATTCCATAGTGCAGGTATCCTTTGTGACACATATAAGTCTCACTAGCATGCTCTATTTATGTCATAGGCAAAGTTCACACCCTCAGATGTAGTATTGCTGGTGCTGCTTGTTTTATAGATGTGCAAGAGATTCATCAGAGCTGGATCTGAGGAAGCCTTATATGCCAGGCATAGATTGCCTCTCAGTAACCTGTATACCTGAGTTGTTGTTTGTCTTTTCGGCTTTTCCCGGTTAGGGGTCACCACAGTGGAACTCTGGTCCGCTAATGATTGGCAGTTGATTTTTATGGTACCAAGTTGCCAGCTTGACGCCCAACCTTCAGCGAAGGCACACCCATTCACGCATGTCTTTCGGAAGCCACTCGACCATGGGGGGGACATGCAGACTCCACACAGAAGGCATTCCAGCCAAGAATTGAACAGGAGAACCTCTTGCTGTGAGGTAACAACGCTACCGCTGTACCACCATGGATATAACCTGTATACCTGAGTAACCTTACTGAATACAGAGATAAGGCCTTAAGGCAATCTGTGTAGAACAAGATGTTCATACTCTCAATTATCCTGGTGAGGAACTTTTGAGAATCTTCTAACTGTTGTAAATGCCTGGTTAGGTACATGCCAAAGGGGTCATTCTACTGAATGATGGGTCTGATAAGAGATGAGTAACATGCCAAAGGGATCATTGTACTGAATGATGGATCTGATAATGGATGAGTAAAGTGGTGCTATAACTTTCTTGGACCTGGACGCCATATCCCTACTTATGATTTGGGTGACATGGAATGATTTTCTAATTATCTCGGATATGTGTTGGTCAAAGGGAAGATTACTGTCTACTTATCATTAACTTGGTTAATTCTTAATGTTGTTTTATTAATGGAATAATTAGCCTGGGTGGACAGTTTCCCAAAGGGCATTATAATGCATTTCATTCATGTTGAGTTTTAATCTGTGTCTCTGGCACCAGTCATTTGTTTTCGTCAGACCCTCTTATAGGATTCCTTGTCATGGGAGGATTCTATGATAGCTCCCAATTTAGTCATCTATGAACTTGGTGATCCAGAGGCCTTTGACATTAGCACTGACTTCCAAGAAGTAGATGCTAAGGAGGAGCAGGCCCAACACAAAACCCAAAGTTACTCCAGAGGTGACCGGTCTCCTGATGGAGGTGGTCTCACCAATAATGACTTTTTGGGTCCTATTTGTGAGCCAGCCAGCAATCCACTAAGTTTTGTAGGGATTTATGCCTAGTTCTGAGATTCTGTCAATAATACCTGAGTGGGGTATTTTATTGATCAAGGTAGGTGGTATGCACCATTTCCCCCTCATCCATACTCTTGGTGACCCTCTCAAAGAAGTTACTAGGCTGAGCAGGCAAGTTCTTCCCTTAACAAAGCCAAATTGGGATAGGTCAATGTGCTTGTTGAGCATTTTTATGATAATTTGTTCCATAATTTTGCATATTACACTTGTCAGACTGATGGGTCTGTAGCTCCAGGGGTCAGTTGAGGTTCTACTCTTATAAAGCAGGATGACTGTTGTGATCCTCCATCCACCTGGCATGTATCCTGTGGTAAGGCTGCAGTCAAAGAGTTCCTCAAGTAGTCCTGCTAGGTCATGTTTTAGGCTATTTGGGAGTCAACCAAGGATATTGTCAGGGACCACTGAAGCAGTGTTTTTGGCCTTAGAGAGCACCACCAGGACCTGCTCTCTGTTGATAGTTTGGGAAGATATGCTAGAAGGGATTTCACAAGGGGGAGTTAGGGGTGAAGTTCAAGCTAAATATATCAGCCAGTAGATTCACTATGTCACCCTGGTCAGTTAAGGTTCTGCCATTTACAATCAGTTCTGCACACCGTTGAGTGTTTCCTTTAAGGTACCTGGCATAGATGAAGAAGGCCTTGTGATTGTCGTTGGCCTAAGAGGCTATCCTGACCTTTTAATTGGCCTTGTTGGGCTTTATTAGACCTCTTAGTTTCTTGTTTAGTCGAATAAGAGAACTCTTATCTCTGTGAGAGTTTCTCTTTCAGATTTTGGCCATATGATTTTTTTTTTTCTTATATAACCTGTTAAGGTAAAAATTCCACTAATGGGGTTTTTTTTTGGTGTTAGATTTGTGCTTACTTCTGGTAGGTATTGCATCCTCAATGCCAACTTTAACATGTTTGTACAGGGTTTCTGTGAATGATTCTGCATAGGCAGCTAATTTCTTTTGGTTTGGAGGAGTTGTGAATTTTGACAAACTATCTCTTAATAGGATATAGCTTGCTTTAGAGTAGTTCCTACCTGTTACAGGTTTAGTTTGGGTTTCCATACTGATTTTATTTCAAAGGAAACAGTTTGTAGTCCAACCTCACCAATGCAGATGTGACACAGGGGAGGATGCAATGCTCTCCCATGTTGGTGAATCTTAGGTCCAGTATGTTTGATCCTGTGGTTGCAGTGCCCACAATCTGGACCAGCATTCTCATGTTGATAAACTCCAAGAAACATTGTGCTTGTAAATTAGAGGCAGTGTACATTTTGCAGTTTATAGAAGGGTAGTTAAAGTCTCTCAAGAATAAGGTGTTTGGTTGGATGGAGAGTACCTCTAGTAGGTCTAGATAAGAGTTGTGGGCTTTGTGAGTCATACAGGGTGACTTGTAGCTGGCTAACACATGGGAAGGAACTTTATTTATGAAGACATGGATATAGATGAACTCTGGGGCATCATTCTGTTTAACAATGCTGAAGCTGTATTTGCTACTAACATAGATTGAGACACCTCCACCTTTATCCCCTGTTGGTGCTGCTGTTCACCTAAATGTGTGGCAGGCACTGTAGCCTTGCACTGCCAAAGTGCTTTCTGTGGTTTTAAACCAAGTCTTGGTAACAGCACAGATGTACACAAGTCTCCAGAGTGAGGAGAGCTTCTAGGATGTGAAGTTTCTTGTTTAGGCTCCAAACATTGAGCAGTAACACTTATAAGGTTTCTTCAAGTTTTTTTTTTTTTTTTTTTTTTGCTATGTTGGTTATGTTGGTAGTTTTGTCATTTTGACATTGCCTAAAAAGGGCTCTAAGGGGAATGATTAAGTTTTAGCCAATATCTGAAAGCTCAGGGGGGGGGGGCAGGTTCAGATCATCCTTAGAAAAGTGATGTGCTCTGTTAACCATATCTTCCCATGCTGATAGATATTGAATCCCCTTGAGTGACACCAGAAATTAAGCCAATTATCAAAATCAATAATTTTCTGTTCATACTGTGGCATCATCCTTGCTGAAGATAGAATGCTGCTCTATGCAAGGCACATACCTTTCTGTGACACATCAGAGAGAGACTCATTTCATATAGTCAGTTGAGGTATGTCTCAGGTCATTTAGTTCCACATGGACTATGATAGAATCATCTTGGTACCAAGCATACAGTGACTTGAGTGCATGCATGAGACTGCAGACCCTAGCTCCATACAAGCAACTAACCATTATCCTCTCCTTGTCCAGTCTGGTGAGGGGGATATCTGTTATGTCATACAATGGAATCCCCTCTGACAAGAGTGCTAGGTAAAGTGTTTGCTTGTCTTATGGGCTTTGCTCTTGTCTGATCATTGGGTGTAGGTTTGTGTGTGGTGTTATGTTTTGCTTTTGGTGTGTGCTTTACTGTGACTGCTAAGGATAGGTGTTGCTGTTTGATGGCTTTGGAGGTCTTTTATGGTTGAGAAAGTTTCATTTAAGTGTCTCAGCATAAGTAGGTTTACATGTTATAGCATGCATTGCTTGGATGAAAAAGTCTCTAGGGCTGTTAGCCTAGTAATCTCCTATGATCCTATGTGTGTGGTGAGTGGTATGTTTGAAGGATGCAGTGTGTGTGTTCTTGACAACATTATTTGTAAGCGAGATTTTTGCCTGCAAGGAAGTTATGTATGTACATCTCTCGTATACTGTGCTAGTTTCTTGATGGATTAAAAGGCTGTCCGAGTACATGAGACAATTGCTACATTGTCTCAGGATGCACAAATCTACCAAGCTGGTCACAGAGACATTAAGAAATTGCATACCCATGTTGTCAGGGCCTGTATTAGGGTTAGGCTATTACGGTTTTAAGAACTTAGTTTTACAGGGGTCACCTGAGTGGTATCCAAGGTTAAGTCCAGATGTTAGATAGTGCTATGACCTAGTAGTAGCGCTCTTCAAAGCACTAACTAGCTTTTCCCATGTAATGAAACAGCCCCTTTTGGTTGCAGCTCTTACTGCCGTCAGCAGGGCTCTTTCTGAAGCCTTGGTTTATGTGTATTTGATTTTCTTTTCATTTATTAATCACATCACTGGTTTAATACTGACATTGTTGTTCAGTCTATAGTCACTATCATAACCCATGTACAGCTGTCACTCACTTTCAGCCCACAATCATTAATTCTTGCAATTCTCTCCCCATTAATTGCATGGTACTACTTGTAAATCTGAAACTTATATTTAACACCAAAGGTGCAAACATATTTATGTTGTGCAGCACATTGATAATACCTTCATATCCAACAGTTATTTATTATTTATTTATTGATATTTGATTACCAGGAAAATCTGTCTGGTTATGAGCCCATTTTTAGCAGAGGCCAGGGCAGAAAAGTGCCAAAGAATTACAAAAAATTCTAAGAACAATAATTATACAGTCTTTAAAAATAATACAAAAAGTAGCTACAGTTTGTTACATAATTTAAATATTCTAAACTCTGTATACAGAAACGACATTTTCCCCTACACAAAAAGTAGCTACAGTTTGTTACATAATTTAAATATTCTAAACTCTGTATACAGAAACGACATTTTCCCCTACATAAAATGAATAGAAGCATATATATATATATATATATATATATATACTACCCCAGTAGTCATACAGGTTCTAGTGCCCCTGATGGGGGGTGTGCTCATGATTACATGCCCCTCACCTCTCCCAAAGAGAGGTGAACAAGCATGAGCCTTGTCACTCCTTTCACCCTCACTCCAGTTCTCAGAGGCACCCAAGCCTCTAGTCTAACTCGGTTTGCCTAGATCACAGTCAGAGTTTTATCTCTCTACATCAACAGAGTCAGCTCAGGATAATTAAAAATGTTACAGGAAATAATAGGTACTGCAACTGAATCATATCAGAGTGCCTGCATCTTTACTGTGTTTATTAATCATATTATTCTTGCTATAGTCACTAAACACTTCCCTTAACATTCTACTATTTCTATAATAAAAATGGGGGCAGTCACATAGAGGGCACTAGTGTGGCTGATTTCTCTGGTGGAAACCAGAGAAACAGCTATGAAGGTGCTGCTGAGGGTGGGCAAGGCATCTTGTTGATGGTAGCCCATTGGGTCAGTGAGAGAGACGTCGGTCCCAGTGCCCGTCCCACACTCGGGAAGGTTACTGGACACACACACACACACACACACACACACACACACACACACACACACACACACACACACACACACACACACACACACACACACACACACACACACACACACACACACACACACACACACACACACACACACACACACACACACACACACCAAATAGGTACAACAACACTATCTAGCAGCAGTATAATGCTGCATCAAGGTCCTTGATCTCCTCAGTGGCCAGGAACAGCCCAGCAGAGGATAAAGAAGGTCCAATAGACAACATTAATGAAGACAGGAAATGGTCACAGCCGATGGACAGCTGTGGAAAGATAAAAAATGGAATTAATATAGATTTAGAGGTGAATAAAGGATTCATAGCAGCTCAGTAATGTTCTATATTTTATCACCATTACCATAAATTATGATAAAACCATAATCTCTAAAGCATTACCCATTTAGCCAGTGGCATACAGACTCCAAAGGGGCAGACCACTGCTTAGCTTTGCATGCTATGAATGACTCGGGGAATCTTTGAACTCCTTCACCTACATAGAGTCAGTGGTAAAGTATGCTCATGAAGCAGGCTACAACAAATATTAATAAATGTTTACATAAAATCAGCTGTAATTTATAAGTATTATTGTCATTTAACATATTTAAAACTGTAGTATCATAATATGTAGTGTCCATAGTTAGAATCATTTTCCTTTGTTACTTTAATAGTAATGATATTACTATTACGGTGGTTTGGTCACATGTGTAAAAAAGCAGAAGACAATCTGGTGAGGAAGATTTGGGACAGACAGGAAGAAGGTAAGAGGAAGCGAGGATGTCCAGGTGGATGGATTGTGTGAAAGTAGATCTGCGACAGTCAGGCATGAGTGTTGAAGAAGGCAGGAGTGTGGCACTGAATCAGGAGATGGTGACAGTTAACACAATACCCTGACCCCATGTAGAAAAATGGGAAAAAGGGGGCTGATGATGATGATGATATTATTTTCCATTAATTCATTACAGACTTTTCCTTCCATATGGGTCAAATTATTAGGGAACCACACAATCTCACTCTGAGCAATCTGTGATTGTTGTTTATAAACCTCTAAGAATAATTTAATTGTGTTATGGTGCATTGATACAAACTCATATTTATGGGGGATAACTGAACTTTCTATTTTATTTTATTGAAAAACATGCAATTTAAATGCATGTATCTGACATACAGATGTAAATCTAACAATAATTCAACCAAATCAGTTGGTGGATTGTTAAAATTGGCACACAGTATAAACTATAATATAAATCAACACTGGATAAGTTCAAACCAGAGCCAACTATTTGTGCATGGGTTTGTACTTTTTACTGCATTGTTCCTCTTTGATCTTCTGTTCATTCTCACCTGGTGTCACCTCTTTATATGTGAACTTGCTGTGTAAAATTTCCCTTAATAAACAAGCAGGGCAGTTAATATATAAAGTATGTTATCAATCTAAATCAAGTTAACTAGGTGTGTTAACTCTGAGCATTTTACATTATCTCTTATTATCATCATCATCAATCTCTTTTTCCTAATTTCACATCGGGTCAGAGTGTCGCATCAACATTTGTCAATGCAAAGAAGTCACCTAGAGTCAATGTTTACAATGCGGAATGACTAGCCCTGATGTGGTTTCCTCTAATGTCACTGTTAAAAATATTTACATTCTCATTTTTCCTCTTTACTGTTACATTTTACCTGGATTTATTCCATACCTGTTTTTCCTCATCACCAAACTTGGAATAACTACCATAGTGTCCCCTTAGTCTATAAATTAATCTGCTGCTATTCTCTCAAAATTATTTTCTATGAATTGGCTGCTTTATAATTCTAAGACTCGTGGAGTTTTCTTTTGCTCTCTAAACATATTCAGTAGAAGCAAATTTCTGCCAGATGAGGTCAAATACTGTGAATGTCTTTCATTCCAGTTGTATAAATAATGATTTCTTACTCTTATTAAGCATGTCCACATTTCTATAACTTTCCCATTCATATGTGTACTTTCTGAAATCTGTTATGGCTCACCCCAAAATGTCTTTGATCCAGCAAACAATTCTGTTAACTGTACGGGAGGCACCACTGGATAATGAAGTTCAAATATTCAACTTTAAAATCCAAAGGATGATGAATAAGGGAGTTCAGGCCAAACTTTTGAGTATGAGGCTGAATGTATTGACATCAAATTTCCTCAAGTTTCTGGTGAAGGAGTAATAATGTGCTTTCCTGGTTTTGCCTTGATACCAAGGAGCAAATGTACACAGGTAGATATTGATGGTATCTACTAAAATATCAACAGCTTTAAGTCAGAAGAAGTAACAATTCAGCCAAATATGCTTTCTCTGCCAAAAGTCTATTTCTGGTGGTCACGTAAATAACTGTGCTTCTCAGTGATGACAGTTTTAAATGATAAGCACAGAGACCGAGAAAATAAGGTAAGCTATCCAGAGACAGGCTAATAATAACAGGTTTAACTGTGACTGTAGAAACACTCTAGACTCTAGCAAAGACCCATCAACTGCTCTTGGATTTCTTATCTTTAATTTAAACTATTTTTAAGATATCTTGACTTTGTATTCCAGAGTTCCACTTTTAGCTTATTGTTGCTGTTTCTATTTTATGTAAAATGCCTAGATTTACAGCATTTAACTACTTCTAATAAATATATATATATATATATATATATATATATATATATATATATCAATAGAATGCATTTCGTTAAATCTGAATGTGTTTTTAGTAGAAAAAGTGAGGTTAGGAGGTTAGGAAGGCTTTCAGGAAATATAATGTAATTCTTGGGGTGGAGGCAGAGCTAGATCCAAAAGAGTGAAGTCAGGCACTGTGGCAGACAATGCCCCAAAACCTGGCTTGTGCTACAGAGATCCTGGTGTCCATAGACAGTCTCTGGCAAGCAGAGCAATTCAGTCGCAGTCATGAGGCATATATTAATTGATGGTATTGTCAGCAATATTGCAAGGCATATCCAGGGAAGTATCAGAAACATCATATTTTGTACAATGCCTATACTGACCTGACAAAGGTGTTTGTCTCTTTTAAGATATGCTTTGTCAAATGTAATGGTGTGCTTCAGGTAACCTACCAAACTAATCAAGATACTGAGATGTCTGAATCAACCAAATGACTGCTGGTATTCCCTGCAAAGGTTCAAAATTACTGCAATTTAACTTCCATACTGGGATCAAGAAATGGTGTATTTTTGTACAAACCTTGCTTTCTAGCTTCCTAGCACTTATCCTGGTCCTTGGCAAAAGACTGTTATCTCACTGAAATTTCTAGAACAAAAGGAGAGTTCTTTGATTTTGAAACTGGTTTGAAAGACTAGTCTTCCCTGTGCATTTGTTAATGATTTCCAGTGTACCAGACTGGAATTGACCTTCAGGATGTACTAGACTCATAAACAGAAACTTAATGAAGTCTAGGACTATCACCTAACTTCAAGAAGATGCTTTATCAACATGTTTGAGGCCTTGTAAACACACCCCCCCCCCCAGAATTCACCATCAAGAGCAGACTCTAGAGACATGGAAGCATTTCCAGTACCTCACTACTCACCTCTACATAACAGCATGTGTGTAGGAGAATTTTGTGTGTGTGTGTGTGTGTGTGTGTGTGTATATATATTAGATAAATATTTTATATATATATATATATATATATATATATATATATATATATATATATATATATATATATATATATATATATATATATATATATATATATACAGAGAGAGAGAGAGAGAGACATATACAGGATATGTATGGTTACCATTAGATTGGTCAATCAGGGCTAAGATCGACCTGTGCATGGTCGACAGTTATGTATTAAAAGATTACACCAGGGAAGGAGAATATGCCCCTTCCCCAGGGATTGTGTGATCTCAGAGTTAGTATATATAATTAGCAGGGGTTGTGGGGGGGGAGTACAGGGGGGTGCCCCCCCCCAGAAAAAAAAACACTTTGTTTTAATACTCCATATGCCAAGAAGTAACCTTGGTGCATACATGGATGGGTGTTGACATTCTCATTTCAAAACACGTTAACCTAACATCAATTCAAAAAATGTCACTACTTCCATATATCCATAGATAGTTAGACAGCTAGATAGATAGATAGCTAAATAAATATATGAGTGTAATGAATATTATTGAAGCACCCAAATATCGACAGTCACAAAGTCAACCAGAAAACATTAACTTTCAGACATTGGATGCTACTATGCCTGTGCCAAGCAACAGGCTTGGCATATCCAAAACATAAACTCTAAAAATTAAAATAAAACATCATTTTTTCAGGGGGGGCAAGCCCCCTGCACCTGCTAACTATATATGTACTAACTCCTTGAAAACACAGTATCGGGAACTGGTATATTCCCCTACTCTGAATACTGTGCAGTCCTTCAAAACTGCCAACCATCTCTATAGACAGCCAATTTTTGTTGACTAAACAGATGTCAACCAACTATAGAGTTGACAATATTAAGTTGTCCTATATACATGCACATATATACAGTGGATATAAAAAGTGTAGACACCCTGTTAAAATGCCAGGTTTTTGTGATATAAAAAAATGAGACCACAATAAATCATTTCAAAACTTTTCAAACCTTTAATGTGACCTATAACCTGTACAATTTAAATGAAAAACAAATCTGTAAGGAGAAAACATATAAAAAATAAAAAATGTACAATAAGCTGGTTGCATAAATGTGCACACCCTTAAACTAATACTTTGTTGAAGCACCATTTGATTTAATTACAGCATTCAGTCTTCTTGGGTAAGAGTCTATTAGCATGGCACATCTTGACTAGGCAATATTTGCCCACTCTTCCTTGTAAAAGCGCTCCAAATCTGTCAGATTGCGAGAGCATCTTTTGTGCACAGCCCTCTTCTGGTCACCCCACAGATTTTTTATTGGATTTAGGTCTGAGCTCTGGCTGGGCCATTCCAAAACTTTAATCTTCTTCTGGTGAAGCCATTCTTTTGTTGATTTGGATGTATGCTTGGGGTCATTGTCTGGTTGAAAGGTTAAATTCCTATTCATCTTCAGCTTTCTAGCAGACACCTGAAGGTTTTTGGCCAAAAGTGACTGGTATTTGGAACTGCTCATAATTCCCTCCACCTTGACTAAAGCCCCAGTTCCAGCTGAAAAAAGCAACCACAAAGCATGATACTGCCACCACCGTGCTTCACTGTGGGGATGGTGTTCTTTTGGTGATGCGAAGTGTTGTTTTTGCACCAAACGTACTTTCTGGAATTGTGGCCAGAAAGTTCAACTTTGGTCTCCTCAGACCATAACACATTTTCCCACATGCTTTTGGGAGACTTGATGTATTGTTTTGCAAATTTTAGCCAGGCCTGGATGTTTTTCTGTGTAAGAAAAGGCTTGCAACCCTACTCCATAGTCCAGACATATGGAGAATAAGCGAGGTTGTTGTCATATACAGTACACAACCAGTACTTGCCAGAAATTCCTGCAGCTCCTTAAGTGTTGTTGTAGGTCTCTCAGCAGCCTCCCTGACCAGTTTTCGTCTTGTCTTTTCATCAATTTTGGAGGGACGTCCAGTTCTTTGCAATGTCACTGCTGTCCCATATTTTCTCCACTTTTTGATGACTGTCTATTTTTTTGTACCCTTCTCCTGACTCATTCCTTTCAACAATGATATCCCTTTGATGCTTTCTAAGCTCTCTGTGGACTATGGTTTTTGCTGTAGCAGGCAACTGAGCAAATGTCAGGAAAATCCTACTAGGACAGCTGAACTTTATTTGGGGTTAATCAGAGTCTCTTTAATTGATGGCAGGTGTGTACTCAAGAAGACTGAATGCTGTAATTAAACCAAAAGGTGCTTCAACAAAGTATTAGTTTAAGGGAGTATACACTTATGCAACCAGCTTATTGTACATTTTTTATTTTTTCTCTAACAGATTTGTTTGTTTTTCAATTGAATTGTACAGGTTATAGGTCACATTAAAGGTGGGAAAAGTTTTGAAATGATTTATTGTGGTCTCATTTTTTTAATCACAAAAACCTGGCATTTTAACAGGGGTGTGCACACTTTTTATATCCACTGCATATATGATTATATATACACACACACACATATATGATTGTGTGTGTGTGTGGGTTTACATATTAGATGCACTATGAAAGTTAGAGTATCCAGTATATAAGTGCCTCTTTTGAGAAACTGGTCTGACATATCTTCCTCAATGGAAGGACAGTGAAGTACAGGTATATTATTTAGTCATCATCCCTGTGTTTCTTTATGGATTTCACACCTGATCAATTTAACATTACCATCCAAAGGGCTTGAAGACTTACCAGTAGCAGTAGCTCTGTAAAAGCATCCAAATCAACAATAAATCATTAAACAGTAAGGCAGTAATAGCAGTTCTGTTAGGTTAATGCTACCAACACTAAAGCAATGATTCTCAGTTATCAATTCCATTAAAACTCAGTGTAGATGTTTGACTCCTGACAGAAAATATTGTACACTCTTAATTCTATTGAATTACTGAACCCAAGCTGGTGAGGAAAAACTACAAAATGCGCCATTGATATGTTGCAAGAAAATATTAATACATAAAAATAAAACAAAAACCAGAGCACTAGCTATTAATTACTAGTCTTCCACGTGCTTGGGGAGCATGGCAGTACAGTCATTTTCGTTAATTAAGATCAGGTAAGATCCCATCTTGAGAAAGCTGAGCAAGATTGCATGTTGAGATACACTTAGAAAAGCATAAGGCAAATTTCAAGTGTGAACCCCTTCTTATTAGGCCTCACTCAGAAAATTCTATCACTCTCATTTTATAAAGTACCACAAACATTATATGATTTCTAGGCCATACTGGTGAATATATGTTCTCTGTTTCTTAAAGCAATTAACAGTGTGACAGTGAATTTCATTTTGGAGGGGGAAATGTAGTAGAGTTGGATAAAATGGCACTGCCACTGAAAAAAAGGTGCTCTGTGTCTACCTAAGTCAGTACTATACTATAAGGTAGATCATTTGAAACTTGCTGTTTGAGTCAAATTAAACTATTTGAATCAAGGTGAAAATATCTGGTTTTCGGGATGAAAAGGTGGTGCCAGACTAAAGAGCAAGAGTGAGTGTTCTTTTGGACCTAGTTTTCTCAAAGAGATTGGATCTCTCAGCTTATAGACACTATTGGTCATAGTCTGCAATGCATGGTAGACCGCTTAGAAGAAAATAAAGGGTATTACTCAGATGGTTCTGCAACTAAAAGCCGCAGTGGTACAGCGGTAGCATTGTTGCCTCACAGCAAGAGGTTCTCCTGTTTGATTCTTGGCTGGAGTGCCTTCTGTGTGGAGTCTGCATGTCCTCCCTGCGGTCGAGTGGCCTTCGAAAGACATACGTGAATGGGCGTGCCTTCGCTGAAGGTTGGGCATCGGGCTAGCAACTCGGCACCATAAAAATCAACTGCCAATCATTAGCAGACCAGAGTTCTGCTGTGGTGACCCCTAACCAGGAAAAGCCAAAAAGACAAACAACTCAGATGGTTCTGCAACTAATGAAAAATTGAATGTAGGACTAAGAAAGCACCTTCTCTTAAACAATGGGAAAAGTTGACTGAAGATATTAAGATCTTGAGTTTGCAATAAAATTAAATTTATCCTGAAGCAAACTCCATGTAATGAATAGTTTGTGACATATTAAATAGGAGGAAAGAACTGAGGAAGCATATACTTGGATAAATCAAGATACTGACCTGGGGTAATACTATACAAGCACAACATAAACATCAGAGCAGAATGTATAAACTGGTATTTAGTAAAAATTAAATATGTTATGGTATGAGAAGCAAAGAACAAAGGCCCAAAATTAGGTATATTTTTTAGATATTACTCTAATTCATTGAAGTTAATAAAATAACAGATTATGCATCAACATGCATTTTCTGAACAAAACAAAATATGAAACACTAATGCCTGACATTATTGACTGATTGTAATCCTCAGTGATTTACCAGTATATCTAATATATTTTGTGGGACAGAGCAAAAACATAAGGCAAAATCACAGATGCCTGGAAACCAGGGACAGTTTAAAGTCTAAAGATTTGTTACAGAATCTTCATATAGAACACATCACTGTGACTCTTTCAAAAAGCTAAACTGGTTAGAGCTCCCTCTACTACTTCAACTCAATCAACTGTCACTAGCACACAAGTTAGACTACTACCTAGACAAAATTCCAGCCCTCCAACATCTTAGACGTCCTCACACCACAACAAGAACCTTGAGATCTAACACCCTAAACCTCCTAGAAGTCACCAAATTTAACAATGAGGCAGGAAAATCTCTCTGTAGCTACTTCATTTCTAAACTCTAGAACTCCCTACCTGCCCCCCTAACATCCAATAATTCCACTACACAATTTAAAAACCTCCTAAAAGGCCACTTCATGAACAACTGGCTATGCTCGTCTCACCCCTGAGTAAAGAAAAGCATGTGTTGCCACATACTGTATCTATAAATCTACAAATAACTGCATGTATTGTATGTATAAGTCTGAAATTTACTGCATGTATTAAGAAGTGTGATACCTCTGAACTGTATATCTTACTCGGAGCCTGTACTATATACTGTCTTATATTTACTAATGTTAGCCTGCCTGATTTGTATGTAGATACCACTGTTCTTAGGTTCATAGGTAGGTACTAGGCTATCTGCCCAAAGGCATTTATAAGCCTAGCCGGAATGTGTTGGCTTTTGCTGCCCCCTTGGATTAGTTCCCTGTGCCTCTGTCCAGCAGAGCCACTGAAGTGATCCCCGGGGTAAACTTCCTGTTTCCCATCCACTCGTCAAGGTTTCTCTTGAAGAGTGTTAGTGAGGAGCTCTGCCTAATGTAGATTGGAATCTTGTTCCAGAGCATGGGAAGTCTCTGGGACAGGAATCTATCCCTCCAGCACATCCTATTTATTGTTGTGGTGAGGTTTAGATCCCTAGAGCGTGTGGCTCAAGGGGATATGGTTTCCTTTAGGTGGAGCATGTCCATCAGTTCTGGGTTGGACATGGCCTTGTATGTCAGGCAGAGATCACCTCTGAGTAGGCGGTATGCAGCTGAGTACAGCTGGAGTTTCTTCAGTCGAGCTGCATAGGGCATCTGTTTGAGGCCAGTGATCCTCTTGGTGAGGTATTTCTGCGGTCTTTCCAGCTGTTGCAGATGTCTTGTAAGGTACATCCCAAATGGGGCATTGTACTCTATGATGGGTCTGATGAGTGATGCGTAGAGAGGCACAATGACCTCTTTTGATCTTGATGCAAACCCTTTTGTGATTAGGTGGGCCACATAGAAGGATTTCCTAACCACTTTGGCAATGTGATTATCAAAGGAGAGATTACTATCTACTTAGGTCCCCAGATCCCTTATTTCATCTTCCGTATTTAGGGGGCTACCACCTATGTGGTAATTTGTGGGTACTTTGTTTTTCCAAAGAGAATGACCATGCACTTTTTGGCATTTAGCTTGAGGCCATGGTTTTGACACCAGATATCTGTCTCAGTGAGACTCTTTTGGAGGATGTCTGTGTCAGCCGGAGAGTCAGTTATAGCCCCTAGTTTGCAGTCATCTGTGGACTTGGTCAGCCATAGTCCTCCTGTGCTTACCTGTAGCTCTGAGAAGAATATGCCGAACAGGAGGGGCCCTAGGACTGAGCCCTGGGGAATGCCACTTGTAACTGGTTTAGAGTCAGACCTAGCTCCCACAACTCTTACCATGTGGGTTCTGTCCATGAGCCAGTTGGTAACCCATCTCGTGATGTAGGGGTTTATGTTCAGGCTAGTGAGCTTGTCTATAATGCCAGAATGGGGAATGGTGTTGAAGGCCTTTGCAAGGTCTAGGTAGGCTGTGTGGACCACCTTTCCCACATCTATAGCCTTGGTAACTGTCTCAAAGAAGTCTGCCAGGTTTAGGAGGCATGACCTGCCCTTAACATAGCTGAACTGGGTAGGGTCCAGTGTATGGAGGTTCCCAATGTCTCTGTTAATGAGATCCATGATGATGCGCTCCATAGCCTTGCAGTCCAAGCTAGTCAGACTTATAGAGCAATAGTTCCCGGAGTCTGTTGTGGCTCCACCTTTGTGAAGTGGAATAATTGTTGCTGTGCATCACTCTATGGGCATGTAGCCTGTGGAGAGGCTGAGTTTGAACAGTGTTTAGATGAGGGGTTAGTTCATCTTTGAGCTCATATAGGACACAGCCTGGGACACCGTACGGTCCCATTGATGCTGTGTTTTTGACTTTGGAGAAGGTTGTTTTAACCTGAGTGTCTGTGATTTCAGGGGCACTACATTCTTCTGATATGGTTATGGGCCCTTTTGGGGGTGAGAGGGGGGTGAAGTTTGCACTGTGCCTGTCTGCCAGGATGTTGGCGATATCGGTCGGTTCAGTGTATTTTGTGCAATTCTGCACTAACTCTGAGCAGATCTGGGAACTGCCATTTAGATTCTTGACATATCTAAAGAATGCCTTGTGGTTATCTTTGGAGTCCTTGGCAATTTTTCTTTTGAAGCTAGCCTTGGATGATTTTATGAGGGATTGTAGTTTCTTGCTGATACTGATCAAGAATGTCTTCCCCTCTTGGGATTTTACTCTTTTCTGCACTAGTTTCCTCCTTCTTTTGTATAGCTTGTTAATGGCAGGGTCCACCAGACTAGTTTCCTTTTATTGGAGGAGTGAGTCTTGGTTTTGCTTGGGATAGCATGATCTATGCATTCTTGTAGGTGCCCATAGAGTGCATTAGTAAAGGATTTTGCAGCTTCAGCAGCATTATCCTTTAGCATGGGGGATTTGAAACTTTCCACCTCGGTCTTAAGTAACGTGAAGTTTGTTTTTGAAAAGTTTTTCACGGTGGTTTCTTTGACCGGGGGTGGGGGCGGAATGTGGATATCCAGAGTGATTAGTTTATGGTCAGATCTAAGAAACCACAAAGTGTTCAAAACTGAAAGGACCAAGAAAAATAAAAAGCCCACGAAGCACAGGACCCAGATTCCACAAAAATAAAGTAGTGATAACCAGTAATGGTTGAAAAACTGATTTATTACACAAAAGAGTGATTAAGTGTGTAATAAATCAGTTTTTTAACCATTACTGGTTATCATTACTTCATTTTTGTGGAATCCGGGTCCTGTGCTTCGTGGGCTTTTTATTTTTATGGTCAGATCTAACCAGCGAGGGGTTGACCTCCGGTGTGGAACACTGGTCGCCCATGTTGGTGATGACCAGGTCCAATATATTGTCACCTCTAATGGGGGTGTTGACCAGTTGATCCAGGGTGTTTGAGTTTATAAATTCTAGGAAATGTTGGGCAAGGGAGTTAGTACTTGAGTAGTTCTCCAGTTAATGTTTGGGTAATTGAAATCACCCAATATCAGGGTGTTTGGTAGGACCTTTATGTTTCCCAGTGTTTCCAGAAATGTGGAATGGGGGTCCTGGGACATGTTGGGTGATCTGTAGCAAGCTACAATTTGAATTGCAGTTCTGCCCATTGTTAGTTGCACGTGGATGATCTCTGAAGCATCGTGCTGTGCCACTAACCTGGAGGTGTGGGTATCCTTGATGATTATGGATACGCCCCTGCCTTTTGTATTTGGTCCATGTTTTGTGGCCGAAATGTATGGTATGAGTTGTAGCCTGGTAGTGCTGGGGTGCTCTCTGGAGCCTTAAACCAGGTTTCTGTTACTGCACATATATCAATTTTCTCCATACTGAGGAGTGCCTCGAGTGCATGCATTTTGAGGTTTAGACTTCTAGCACTGAGTAGCATTACCCTCAGTTTTTTGTTACTTGTGCTATTTACGGCAGTGGGTTTGTCTTTTGAGTCTTGCCTAAAAAAGACACTATAGATGTGGCAAGAGACTTGGCCAGTATTCAAAAGCCTAAGGGTGACAGGTGTAAGCCGTCTCTAGCGAAGCAGCGTGGCTTGTCGAGCATGTCATCCCAGACTTGAATGACACCAGAAGCTTAGCCAATTCTTAAGAGCTTGATCATGTATCGAAATGGAGCTTTTCTCCCCAGGCCTCCAATGAAAATGGACATGTGTCCAGTCGGACTTTCCCAGTCAACAAATGTAAAATAAATAAATAAAATAAAATAAAGTTATGGTGCACAGGAGCTGATATCAGTTACTGAGGATTCAAATAATTCAGGATAAAAGGAATGAATAATGCCTGCAACCTAGATGCACTATGAAATCACGAGTTTATAACACAAGTCTGGCAGTGTTTACTTAAATATGTCTATGTACCTGATAGAATGTAGCTTATTTATGAAGGACCCCCTGTAGAATGCTGGAAATATTACTCTGATGAAAGTGGTACTAGGATGCTTACCTTTTGAAACCCCTGCCAGCTCAGCAGTTATTAACAAATTTATGACTGCAGTGTATATTTTTCCCCTGTATAACCATTTCTGAAGGATCATGCTGATTGTCAGGACTGGATTACAGGCTGGGTCAGACATGAGACTGATTTGTTGAATATGTTGATGATAGTTGCATTCTACCAGCCTCTGTAAAGTGACACAGCAGATGGCACTGAGAAACTCTACCAGGTTGCAAAACAAAAACAGAAAGAATATAGTCATCAGACATCATTTGTAAGAGATGCCAGCAACAACCAGCTCACCAGCCCATAAGACGTCAAAGGCAGATGGAAGAAGTACTTCCAGCAGCTTCTGAATGAAGAAAACCCAACAGAAACAATGCTGCCATATATATACAACCTATGATGAAAGAGGAAGATGAACCCACTTTAAAAGTAAGAACAGTACTATGAAAAATAATGCCAGGGAAGGCAGGCTCAGATGAGGTCAGCAAATATGATCAAGATGTTGGATGAGTTAGGAGAGAGGTATCCCCTGAGGGTACTCCTAGCAGTATGGAGATGCATCCCAAATGATTGAAGAATAAGCATCCATTTAGGGTGTGATTGATAAATGAATATCAGAACAGTATAAAGTAATATGGGATATAAGCAGTTCAGATTCAGATAAGGATGCAGAACAACCAATCTGGTGTTTGAAGTAGGAAACATAGTGGAGAAAAAGATAGAGATGATGTAAGAGTCCAAATGGGCATTCCTAAACTTAGAGAATGTATATGACAAAGTCCCAGGAAAGATGATTTGGGCAGTCCTGTAACAGAAACACTGGTACAGTTATTGCAGGCTATGTACATGGACCCAATTATACATGCATGAACAGTGTTCAGAATCTCAGAGTGATGCCCAGTAAGAGTGGATATGCTTCAGGGTTTATCTAAGAGGCCACTGTTGTTCATATTGGTGATGGACTACATTTGCAAACAGGTTGTATGGGACAGATTAACAAAGATGCAGTATGCAGATGATGTGGCATTACAGGTAGACTCTGAACAGGTACTTCAGCAAATGATGGAAGAATGGAATGCAAAACTGAAGGCACATGGGAGGAAACTGAGTAAAGACAAGACGGTTATAGCAGCAAATGTGGTAAATCAGAAGAAGACGAAAATTGATGTAGGAGGAAAGGTAGTGGAACAGGTTAACATCTTCAAGTATCTGGGAGGAGAAGGGATGTCTGAACGGGGAAGTCAAAGCTAGAATCAGAGGGGCTGCAGTCAACTGGCACATTGTGTTAAAGGTAGGTTATGACAGAAGAAAGCCAAAGAAGCTGAAAAGTAATGTGTGCAAAAGACATAGACCAGTACTTCTGTATGGTACAGAAACATGACAGTACAGGTAGAGCAGTTGAGGAAGCTGAAAGTGATGGAGTTGAAGTGCCTGAGCTGGGTGGTAGGATGCACAGTGTAGGGAAGATGAAGAAATAATGACATCAGAGCAAAAGCCAAAGTAGTTCCAGTTGCAGAGAAAATCTAGGAGAACAGATTACTGTGTTTTAAACATGTGCAGGAAAGCAGTGAAGATTTGGGAAAGATAGGAAGAAGGCACAAGGAAATGAAGATATCCAGCAATGAGATGGATGGATTGCTTGACAGAAGACCTATGCAGTCAGACATGATTCTCAAAAAAGGTAGGACAGTAGCACTGACTTTCGAGAGGTGGTAACAGGTCATATGACACTCTGACCCCATGTAGAAAAATTGGAAAAGGGGGAGTGATAATGATGATGATGAGTGTGATGATATGGAAGTGCCAGCACAGCCAGCTGGAGTTTTGTAAAGAATGATATGTCCTTTGAATATCAAACTATTTGTATATCAAACTGATTTCTACAAATGCTTGTGCTGGAAATGTATTTGCAAGCTTTGCTTGTGCTAATTGTGTTAAAATGTATGAACAGTGCACCCTGCTGGAATGAAAAGAAATGTTCATGTATTATTGAAACTGAATTAAATGTACCAGCTAGCTTACTTTAAGAAAAATAAGAGAAATGTAAATGAGCTGCTATTAAACCATTAAAATGGCACCCCACAGTGCTGAATAGTACTGGCGACGCTAGGTCTGGGAAAAAGCTTTTGTTCGTTAGCTCAGTAAAAAGAGGAGAAGCCCCAGGAACTGCCATAAGCATTTAGATATGTATTGTAGCCATCTCTACTAAATTCCTGTCTCAGCTTCAAAGGAGAATACTGTGAGAACCTAGAGTCAGGTGACCAGATCAGGTCATTCTGCCAGCCCTCTTGGAAATTATATTTTAGATATTACAAAGAAAAATCTCAGAGTACTGAGTATTCTGTTTTGGGGACCCTGACTAGAAAGAACCTCACCCACAACATCTTGTCTTGCGGTGGTAAGTGACTTAACTAGGGAACAATAATTATTTTAGATTAGTCAGGAATATAGCAAAGCTTAGTTTAGATATTGTTTTTCTTTATATGTCTGAATCTGTCCATTGATGTTCTTTTCAATATTTTCTGTAATTTGAACTCTGTGGTTTACTGTAAATATATATTCAAATATTCAATATTTTCATGTTCTTTTATTATTTATTATTAAATATATTTAAAACTTTTATTGTGGCTGGTCCTCGTAGAAAATATCTAATCTTTGAGAGTATCTATTTAAACTTCTTCTTTTCAGTGGGCTATTAAGTCCATTAATATTTAATGAAGGATAATTGTAAGTAGACATGCAAAAAAGGAACAAAACGTTAAATCAAAAAGGTAGTTGGCTCAGTATAAAGAATAAAAAACAGATACTAAGAAATATTTTTGTAGACAAAATAAGTAAGACTAATATTAAATTATCAACCTGAGAAACATATAGACCACCAATCATGGAATAACATATTCCTGGCTTGATGATGAAATCATACAAACTACTCACTAACAGATCCATTTCTCAAACAACAATACTACATAGTTGCTACTTCTTCCTAAATATACTAAAATAATAATGACACTAATAATTAAAACACGCTTGTCATTTAATACCAAAGGAACTAATAAATTAAGAAGTGATACTATGTATTTGTGTAAGGGATATTAATCATGGCTGTTTTCCTAAATCTCACACAACGGACACTCAGTTATAGTCTACTCAAAAGTATTATTAGCACCTAATGCAAAATCCATTGTCCATCAGACATTCTCTATTATGTCAGTCTTATTACTGAACAATCTTGTTTATTGTTTCTCTAACCTAATATAATTTGCATTAATAAGTTAGCAATACCCCAGCCCAACAGCATAGATGTTAAAATACAGGATGACTATCAGGTAGACCTGAGTTCAAAAACTGGCCAGGGCACAACAGAGCACAGCAGCAGTGTCTGCACAGAGGTTAGGCTTGGCAGTTACATCTTCTCTACCTTTATTAATTAAAGAGGAGATTTCTTAATACATACAAATTAAAATTAAAATGTGAACAGTGCCCCAATTCAACTTCTTGCAATACAGACCCTATTTTGTGTTAATAGTAGCCACATTCTTCAATAGTAATTTAACGGTCACTATAATGAATAATCATAAATTCTTCAACACAGAATATCAGCAACTTATATTTGAATGTTTCATTCCTACAGATTTGATGTAGATAGAACTGAACAGTATTTCAAAAGCAACTGCAATAAAAAAAACACACATTTATGTTTTTTTCTAAATGACAACCAGTAGTATTGCAAATAGAGGAAATGTATTAATGCGTACAATTAAAACTGCAATGTGAATAATACCCTGGTTCAGGTGGTTGCAATACAAGTTAAATATTGTATTAATAGCACCCACATTCTTCAACAGTATTTAAATGTTGAGTTAACATCACTATTATAAGGAATCATAAATTCTAGATAGAACATTATCAATTTATAATTAAGTGTTTTATTTCTATTAATTTAATGTAAATAGAGCAGAACAGTATTTCAAAAGCAGCTGTCATAAAGGAGACATGATTTTTTTTAAACTGACAACCAGTAGTGTTGTAAAACAAGAAAAACAAAATTACAGTTTCATTTTAGGCTGCCTTGCTGCTTTCATTAGGGCACTTGATTATATTATCAGGCTGTCTTGAATTTGAACACAACTGGAGGGAAAAAAAAAGAAATGATAGTTGGATTTTTAAAATGTAAAAGCTTTATTTTTGCTGCTCGTATAAAAATTCCATCATGTAGACTGTATCAGCATTGGGTCAAAGTTCAGGACATCCCATCTTGCTAGTAGGCTGCACCAGAGAATAATACGTGCTGTTGCTGATTGAAGTCTCAAGTCAGCTCAAGTTGAGCTGTTAAACTGCACTTTTTTGATACAGTTCTTGTTAACAGCAGGAAAAATAAACTCAAAAGAAGACTAATCACCATCAGTTGGCTCATGATCATTATACTAAGCACAAATGATGAAAGGAAATAAAAAAAAAGTCAAACAGTTTTAAGAATCAACAGACATGACTCTAGACAAACAATGGAGTCCATAAACTCCACTAATAACTTTTATATCACTATTATAGCCATACATAAAATAAATATTACATTTAAACATTTAAGAGATCAATGAAAATGATTTTAAAGAAAATCTACAATGTTTCAGCTTTAATGTAGTGTCCACGAGGAAAACACTAGTCAGGAACACTACACCAATATAATTGAATAATCTAATCAATATAAAGTTATATTTTTGTGTGTACTGTACCATATCCCATGCTACCCCCCATTTCCCTTCCCCACAAAATGAAAATAAAAGTAATAATTAATGAGTAAGGTGACTAGATATGAAAACAATAACTAAAGCAGATTATGATCTATTAATAACTTATTTATATAGACAGAGAGAGGAGAAAATTAGCAGTAAAATATTTATGTCTATTAGTAATAATACATGTAGTATTAATAAGAAAATGTAGAACAAACCTTTACTATATTCCAATTTTTTGATGATAAAGTTTTAAAACAGGCAGTAGCATTTATGTGAGATTACTAAATTAAATTGTAGCAGAACCATTATTTTTCTTTCATTTTGTTGTTCGTTTCTTTAAGAGACCAACAATTTCTAGTTGCTTGCCTCTTCAAACTAGAATGAGACCAGTCAATTTCTTCAGTTTTATCTAATAATTTCTTTCTTGTCACAAATTCTAGGGCATCTTCTAATGTATTAAAAGTTTTTTGTCCTTCAGGTAAAGAAATCCTGATTTTGGCAGGGAAAAGTAATTAAGCTTTAATTTCCATCTTCTTCAAACTTTTTATTAGTGGAACACAGGCTTTTCTTTTTTCAGTCATGACTGAAGAAGTATAGTCATTATCAAACATGATGATATTACTTTTTATTTTACTGGAGAATTAGCTCAGGCTGATTTCAGAGCCAAAGCTTTGTCCTGGCTAGAAAGGAATTTAACAATGGTAAATCTAGGAACTGGAGGGTTTTTCTTCAGTGATGAAGATGAAAGAAATCTATGGGCTCTTTCAATGCCAAAAGTGAGCCCTCTGACAGGTTAAGTGCTTTTGGTAACTAGTTGTTCAAAAATTGTATCATATTGTCACCTTCCTCTTTCTCTGGAATTCCATATATCCTTATGTTGTTCCTTTGAGATTGACTCTCCAAATCTTCTACCTTCTCCAGCAACAATGCATTTTGTTTTAATATGAATTCTGTATGGTTTTCATTTTCTGTCATTCTTCCATCTAAGTTATGAACTGTTTCATCTATTGATGAGATCTGTGCAGATTGTTGTTTCAAAACTTAATTTAACAAGTCTGTTTTCTGCAATCTTCTTTTATATAATCTAACTTGGTCTTGAGTTTATCACATTTTATAGAAAGTCCCTGGATGCTGCCCACAATAGTTTGTAATTTCTTTCTCTCCTGGGAATTCAGTTTTGAGTGGCTCATTTTTCTTAAGCAGGCAATAACACTTCTGCCAGGAAACCTAAAAAAAGTCTTAAAAACTTGCTTTTTCTTTCAAAATGTTATCTGAGTTACTTTAGGAGACTCAGAATATATAGGAAAGTAGTTTTATTTGAATTTGTATAATAAAATCCTGTCCAAAAGAAATAAAGGGTAGAAGAGCAAAAACTTTGTGCTGCTAGCTGATCATCATCTTGGCCATACCCTTTATTGTTATTATTTTCTAAGCAAAGGCAAGTAAAACTTGGCTGTGATGTACAGATAAATGATTAAGATATCCAGTTAGATTTCATATTCATATACTAACAAAACACACTGTAAACAATGGTAACAGTCACTTCATAATTTTTATTTTTTTAAAGTTCAGATTAACCAGCAGCTGAAGCCCTCTCCCATGTTTGAATGAAGGCAAATTTCATTGAGATATAATTAATCTGACAAGAAGTTAAGTTAATCTCATCTTGCAGTGGTGACTAATATAATAAATGAGTTACAGAATTGTTTTGAGAAACAGGCAACCAATATGGTCTGCTCAGACTGTTTTTAGAAATTAGTCTTCTGTTTAAAAAACAACTTTCTAAATACAGAGACCAAATTATTTAATACTGACATATAAGCTACAGAATTGATGTTAAAATCTATGTGTTAAAATACTAAAGAAAGAGCTAGAAGTCTGCATTTAAGAATGCAATATAAACTTGTACAGCTATACTTTGGTACTTCCTGCCAGACTGTTAGTGTTGCAGTCATGTATATCATAATTATTTTGTAAGTATTAAAGCTGTGTGATTGGTATCACTGGGTTATAATCAATATAATCAATAAAGACAATGAAAGATTGGTGGGTAAATGGAGTTTTGTATATGTTCATATGTAATTATTATATGCATAATAATATACACTTTCATTCTAATTAAGTTACTGAATTCTAACATATGTTGTGGAAGTTTGTACTCATGTATACCTGAATATAACATGCATTATGCATGACCTGCTAATAGTTACTTGACATTCATTCATTGTGTGAATTTATGTATTACAGCTAGGTACTTGGTTAGTCTGATTGGGTATAGCCCTTCTAAAGCAGAAAACTGTGCATGAAATCTCTCAATAAATAGTACATCAAATAACATAATAAAATACAACACACAGATGAGAAGTAAACATTTAACACTACATAGATCTGACTCGGTTATCTTAAATACAATTGATATGTCAAATAACAGACCTTTTTTATCCTTTGTTTACTGGGTTAGTCCCACTAGGCTTGTAGTTTCTTTCCAGGGGAGACTCAAGGTGGTATTTATACTTCTAGGGGAAATTTGGCCAGAGCAGCAGGGAACTTCCCCTACTTATCATTGTTGCAAATAAGACCAATTTTGCAGGAGGACTTCCTGTTTCCATTGCAGCACAGAGGTGGCCCAGAGAAACAGGGAGGCAGATGGAGAGAGATGGACATGATAGTGAAGTGAGATAAATGGAGGAAGAAACAAATATCAAGACCACAGAATGTGAGCAGGATTCTGAAGAGATCTTTCAAAGAAATCTGTTTGATGGGGATGAGTCAGCAAATGATGAATGCATAATTGCAGCCCTCCAGTCAGGATGGTTGTAGGATGATTTATTTAAAGAAATGGTGATGTAGAGTGAGCCAAAAAATGAGGGAGAGTTTCCTGGGGGGCATTATGGAGAATATATAAAAGGATGAGGCAGAGACAATCCTGAAGAATAGTAAGCAGAGAAAGTAAAAAAAGGCAGAAGGGGAGTAGGAGAAAAGAAGGCACTAGGAAATGAAAAATTAAAGTACATGATAAGGATTCAAAGTAAATAAAACAAAGAAACGGACAGGTATGAAGTGTGGGACAATTTAATAACTCCTTTGAATCTAAACGCGTATGAGGTAGGATCATTTATTTTTATTAATAAAGAGACATGTTCTGATATAATATCTGAGACTGTTTCTTTTCAATGGAAATTTTTTTTAAGAATATGAAAAAAAGAAATAATGTAACAGGTAAGCAACGGATGAACCAGGCAGAAGCCAAGCAGAGAAATGCAGCTGCTACAGCAATGAGACACAGTCACCAATTCTTCCAGTAAACAAAATACTCCATAAGGAAAATGCAGGCATCAAGGCAGGAAAAACACAGTCACAAAGTCCTCCAGTAGAAAAAGCAATCCAGGATATTTATTGTAGCAAAAGGTAAGTGCTTTTGCAGTTAAGCTTCATCAGACCAAATACAAAAAGCTAAAATGCACACCATTTAAACACATAATGCTAAAGCACCACCCAATCGTAAAAATACATCAATTAAAAGGCACATCAATTAAAGTTAAACTGTTAAAGCTGAAATACCACATTACCTGTAAATACTGGACAAAAAAGGATGCAAAAAATATATATATGGAAATAAAAACATATGTGTATAATAAGTATAAATATATGCATGTGCAAACACACATATAAAAATATACATATATATATACATGTATATAAAAATATATACTACTAATGTTCTCATAAGCAACAATAAAAAGAAATAAATAAATGAATTTTTATATACATTATTTCAGTTATTTATATATTTTTAGCAACGGAGTATTTATCCCTTGGTCTGCATTTTCTTTGTTTTGTTTTTATGAAAAAAAGAAAGACTGTCACCCAATGAATCTTTATGTGATAAAAGCATTAACAGGGAAACAAAAAAGAAAACTTGTGTGCAGTTTTGAATAGAAGTAGAAAGAGAGACTTTGAAATGACATTTGAAAACTTTATGTAAAGAGGTACTGGACATTGCAAAAGTTTATGACAAAAGGGGTTTATGGACTGGTGGCTGGGATTGTAATATTGTGTTAAAAACAGAGAGAGAAAAATATATGCATATACCAAGCATGATAAATGTGGAGGGGGATAGGGGTGTGGTAAAATACTGGGCACAACCAAAAACATGTTTTTTTTTTGTGGAAAAGAATGACATTTGATAAGTATCCGTGATAAAAAAATGTTATATTTGTGGGGAAATGAGACATAATGCAAAAATGAAAATTAAAATGTTATAAATATAACAAAATTGGACATTTATGGATGGATTGTAAAAACAAAATGAAGAGTAAGGAAATAGTAAAAGAAAGAAAAGAAAACAAGAAGAAAAAATATATAAGTAGTATTAACATAAGAAAAATTAGATGAGAAAAATATAGAGGAAATAGAAGAAGGGTCTGAAATAAGTGATGAAGAAGACATAAATTGGGAAATAGTAAAAGAAAAAAGAATTATATTGGTAAAAGGATAAAAGACGGAAAAGGAAAATATAAAGGGATAAATACAAAAGGAAAAGAAATGAAATGGATGTAAAATACATAGAACTCATGATTGGGTGTTGGTATAATGGTTAAAGTTTTTTACTCACAGACAGTGTTTGATTCTCACCTTTGGGAGGGAAATTGGCTAGGCTTAGAATGGTCTATTAAGAAAGCTAGTCTAGTAATTAACTATGAATGTATGAAACCATGAATCTAAGGAAAATGGAAAATGAAAATGTTTGAGTGCTTTCTGTAAATGTGAATAGTATTAAGAATATAGTAAGAAGAATAGGGATTTTGGAGTGGTATAGTACATGTGCTGTAGATGTAATTATATTAGAAGGACACAAGATTTTTAACAAATGAAGAAAGATTACAAACAGAGAAACTATTGAGAGGAAAGATAATCTGAAATTTGAGAAATGAGAGATGTTCTGGAATATCCATATGCTGTAGAAATACAGTAATGATATTAGATGTAACTATAGCAAAAACTGGAAAATTAACTATTGTAGATTTAAAATGAAAAAAAAACAGGTGTACAAAATTATGACATCATATGCCTATACTAATTATAAAAATGGAAAGCTTATTTAATCAGATTTTTGACAATGTAGTGATAAATGTGAACATTAGAATAACAGGATACTTTAATTATGATGTGAGGCAAGTGAAAAAAAAGAAATGATATAAGAAAAATGTTAGAAGTTATAGTTAAAACTTGAGGACTAAAAATCATGGACTTACAAAAGGGATATTTATAGAACTGAAATAGATTATTTTATAGTATCAGAAGTATAAGTTATAGGAGAAGGGGAGGTACTTGAAACAGGATTGTCTGATCATCTTGCAATATGGGTAGAGATATAGGAAAACAATGAATATATAAAAATAGGCAATGGAATAAAAATGATAAATGAGAAAGCATGTAATGAATAAAGAAAGATATTGGTAATACACTTATGGAAAGATCATATTACTATGAGAACATTTTATAAAAAATTGGTCTGAATGGTGGATGATAGTTAAGGAAAAATATAAAAAATGTTTACAGTAGCAATATGATGTGAGAAAAGTAGAGAAAGAAAATTATAAAAACATATAACCGTGCAATGGAAGATTTACAACATAATGATATAAAGTACTTTGACAAATAAAAAGGATTATAATAAAGAAATCAAGAAAAACACAAGAATTGTTATATAAGCAAATATATTTTACAAGGAAAAATAAAAGATGTATGGAGTAACTTAGATTAGTGATGGAAGATTGTAGTGTAATGAGAAAAATAAAAAAATGCGAAAGGAAAAACAGAAAGAACTCGGGAAAAGATTATGAATAGTGTAGTACAATATGTACAAGAAATGTGTAAAGAAAAAAGAAGGTAATGAAAAAAACACGGACAGTAAAAAAATAACAGGAAAGAGAAGAAAGAGCTGGCAAAGGAGATTTCTTTAAATGAGACAGATAAAGATTCAGATGTAGGACCAGATGGAATAGGTCATGAAATGTATAAACATTTAAGAGAATGGCAAAAATATATATTTTTAAAGCTTTTGAAGGAATGGCTAAATAAAACTTTTATATATAAAGAATTATGTAGTGGAATACTTAAATTCATATGGAAGAAGGAAGATGAAGACCAATAGTATTGAATAATAATGATTAGAAGATCTTTATGAAAATAATATAAAAGAGATTTGAAACTAAAATGGAAAATATTATGGAAGATAGTATATGTAATATAAAGGGGACAGGATCACATGAGTTAGTAATGATAAAAAAAAATGTGTGGATGATATTATGACTAGAAAAGAAGAAACAGAAATAATAAGCCACCTTAATAAGAAATTTGATACAATTGGGCATTAAATCTTATGGGTAATAAGTTAGGAAATTATGTATGTCAGTGTACAGTAATAATAAACTAAAAATGCTTGTAAATGGATGGTTAAGCCAAGATTTACATATGAAGAATGGTGTAAGACAGGGATGTCCAATGAGTTATATGAATGTGATAGTATGTGAAATAAATCAGAAAATGAAGGATGTGGGGTATATAATACCCAAAGAGTTACAAATTTCAGTTCTGTTAACATATGTAGCTGGCATTATAATAATTACAAATGACAAAATTTGGATAAAAGAAGTAATAATTTGTACAAATGAGTGTCTAGAAGTGATATGAATGGTTTTAAATAAAGAGAAAATAAAGCTTGATGTAGTAAAGATAAGTAAAGACAGGGGTAAATATTTTACAAAGAATGACATTTCAGTGCTTGTTATACAATTTGAGAATAAAGATATAAGTAGAATTCAATGAGAAAATAACAGAAGAAATAAAACAAACCTGTCTTTTCTGGAGAACATATAAATTATCATTCAGAAAAAAGGCTTATTTGATAAATTCAGTACTGATGAGAAAAATCGCATACTTAGCAAGTGTATTTATGTTGTCAACAGTATTTGAAAAGGAATTATTGCAGATTTTTTTCATTTATATGGGGTTCAAGATTAAACCCGTTAAAAAGATAAGTTTTGTATATAAATAAAAAGGAAGGAGGTTTAGGGTTAATTAACTCAATGCTATATGCTGCTTCATCACATTTGTCAAAATGTTAAAGTGGATAATAGAAAAGGTGAAAGATTAGTAGTACAATTGTATAAATATAAGTATGGTAAATTTGGGGATACTGTAAAAAAGAGTAAAAGAGAAAAAATGTATGAATGAAGATATAAAATGTTGCTAAGAAAAAATATTTTTGTGGAAAATAAAAATTGATGATATAGTAAAAGATAGAAAAGTATAGTATGAGAATGTAATGATAAAACATTATGATGCAAAACCATGGGAAAAAATCTAACAGATGAAAAAATAAAGCTAGAAAAGTAAGAAGCAAATGGTGTGATCAGAAAGTAGAAGGTCAAGATTTTTTGTGGAGACTGGTAATAGATAAATTGCCAGTAAAAGGAAAGATTTTTTGTGGAGACTGGTAATAGATAAATTGCCAGTAAAAAGAAATATGCCATATAAAAAGAAAAGTAAGAAGCAAATGGTGTGATCAGAAAGTAGAATGTGCTCCACACCAGAGGTCAATTCCTTGTTGGTCAGATCCGACCATAAGCTAATCACCCTAGACATCCACATCCCTCCCCCACCCCCCATTAGGGAAACCACAGTAAAAAATTTCTCCAAAGCCAACTTCACGCTTCTTAAGACAGAAGTGGCAAACGTTACGACACCCATGCTGACGGACAATAGAGGTATGACTGCTGAATCCTACACAAATGTACTTTATAAGCACTTACATGAGTGCATGGATCGTGCAATCCCTAACAGAACCAAGATGCTATCCTCCAAAAAAGGAAGCCAATCTGGTGGTCCCCTGCCATAAACAAACTCTACAACAGAAGAAAGAAACTGTTGCAAAACGAGTAAAATCCCATGATTGGAGAAACTCCCTGGTCAGCTTCAGTAAGAAGCTGAGATCCCTCATAAAATCCTCCAAAGCTAGTTATGAAAACAAAATTGCCACTGACTCTAAAGACAACCGCAAAGCATTCTATAGCTATGTCAAGAATCTCAATGGCAACACTCAGATCTGCTCTGAATTACAGCACAATGGCACTAAATATACAGAACCAACGGATATTGCCAACATCCTGGCAAATAGGTTCAGTGCTAACTTTACCCCTCTGTCATCCCCTAAAGGGCCCATCTCTATACCAGAAGAATGCAAAGTTCCTGTAATCACGGCTGCACAGGTAAAAAACACACTATCCAAAGCCAAGAACACAGCATCCATGGGACCTGACAACATCCCAGGCTGTGCTCTACATGAACTACAGAATGAACTGGCACCCCACCTAAGTACCATGTTCAATCATAGCCTCACCTCAGGCTATTTGCCCACTGAATGGCGCACAGCGACAGTTATCCCACTCCACAAAGGGGGAGCCACCACAGTCCCCGGAAACTACCGCCCCATTAGCCTAACGAGCCTGGTCTGCAAGGCTATGGAGCATATCATCATGGAACATATAAACAATGACATTGGTAATCTCCAAACTCAGGACCCCACCCAGTTCGGGTTTGTAAAAGGCAGATCATGTCTCCTACACCTGATAGACTTCTTTGAAGCAGTCACCAAAGCCGTAGATGAGGGTAAGGTGGTTCACACAGCCTATCTAGATCTCTCCAAGGCTTTTGACACCATCCCCCACTCTGGAATTATAGATAAACTCACTAAACTAGGTATAAATCCCTATGTCACAAGATGGGTTGCCAACTGGCTCACTGACAGAACCCACACTGTGAAAGTAGCAGACTCCAAATCCAGCTTCAGACCAGTGACAAGTGGAGTACCACAGGGTTCAGTCCTGGGTCCTCTCCTGTTTGGTATCTACTTCTCTGAAGTACAGGCCAACACAGAAGGTCTTTGGCAGATGACTGCAAACTAGGAGGCATAATCAAAACTCCAAAAGATGTGGACATCCTAAAAGGGCCTTGCTGAGACAGATGCCTGGTGTCAAAGCCATGGCCTCAAGCTCAATGCCAAAAAGTGCATTGTCATTCCTTTTGGTAAAAACTCAGTACCCATGAACTACCACATAGGTGGTAGTCTACTTAACACCGAAAGTGTGATAAGAGACCTTGGGACACAGGTGGACAGTAGTCTCTCCTTTGATAATCACATTGCCACAGTAGTCAGGAAATCCTTCTATGTGGCACACCTCATCACAAAAGGTTTCTCATCCAGGAAAAAAGAGGTAATTGTTCCCCTCTACTCATCACTCATTAGACCCATTATAGAGTACAATGCCCCTTTTGGTATGTACCTCACAAGACATCTACAACAACTGGAAAGGCCACAGAAATACCTCACAAAGAGGATTAATGGCATCAAAGAGATGCCCTATGCAGACCATCTCAAAAAACTGCAGCTTTACTCCATTGCATATCGCCTACTCAGAGGTGATCTCTGCCTAACACATAAAGCTATATCAAACCCAGAGCTTTTAGACATGCTCCTCTTAAAGAAATCCCAATCCCTATGAGCTACACGCTCTAGGGACCTAAACCTCATCACCACAATAAACAGAACATGCTGGAGGGATAGATTCCTGTCCCAGAGACTTCCCATACTCTGGAACAAACTACCTGTCTATATCAAATAAAGCTTCTCATTAGCACTATTCAAGAAAAATCTTGATGACTGGATGGGAGATAGGAAATTCACCCCGGGGATCACTTCTGTGGCTCTGCTCGACAGTGGCACAGGAAAATAATTTTCTTGGGTGGGTACCTTTGGCTAGACTTATATAGGCCCTAGGGCCAATAGCCTAGTACCTACCTATGAACCTATGAAGTGATAGAATATGTTTATATTGTCAAGAAAAATAAACTATGGAACATGTGTTTTTAAATGTAAAAGACTAAAAATGTTATGAGGAAAGCTATGTAAAGAAGATTTTTTTGAAGATATAAAATAAATTGATAAAATTAACATGGATATGATTAAATATGGATATTATAAGAATAGAAGTAAAGACTATGTTAAAAGAATAGATAAAAAAATATTTTATGTTATATGGAATGAAAGATTAAATGAAATTATGTTTAATGGTAAATGGAATTCAGCAACAATATTAAGTAAAATCAGATGGTGGTTTTGGAAAAAGGAGTGGGGGGTCTAATAGGGATGAAAATTTAGTATGATTGTAAAGGAAATTATGAATATGTGTAAATAGATTTATATATCTGTATATCTGTACATTTGTAAATATCTGTAAATATGTAAATATGTTGTAAATAAGAGTTTTTTTGTATATAAATAAAGGACCCGTACTCTTTTCAGTAGATGCTGGGGGATTTTTTATATCAACCTCAGCTACCACCAACTCAGGAAGAGTGGCCCTTGCTTTAACATCTCATCCAAAAGACAACACACTCAGGAGTGCAGCACCCCATTAAGCTGTACTACAGTGTCAGTATTCCATCTACCTGATGTGGGAACAGAACCCTTAGCCTTCTGCACCAAAGGCAAGTGTGCTACCTGTTGTGCCATGTACACAGTGTTAATATTATAGTACAGCACTTAAGCCAACAGAGATCATATACAATGGTACTGATAGCCATATAGATAAAGTGTGTATGTATGTACATGTAAAGAGTGAGTGGGAGTTAGTGGATCAACATACAATAAACAAGTCATAAAATTCTCTGTTACACAACAGACACACAAGCAGTGTAACTTGAAGATTGCTTTTAAACAGAGTAGCACTCCTTTTTAAAAGTTGTGTAGCAAGAGCAACTCCTGCCCTACACTGGTGAGACTAAATATTTGATGAACTTCTGAGTTTGGCGTCAGAATGTCCTAGGCCCTACCATTTTAGACTAGTGCTGATGCCTTGCCATCTTGACTGGTAAATGCCACTGAAGATTTTTGACAGGAATACCACTGTCTCTGTGCAGTATCAAGAACTGAAGGCACATCTGAATATAGGAACATTTGTTTAAAAAAAAAAGAGCCATCAGAAGTGAGACAAAGTGTAAAATGTGAAATCAGGAGTACATATCCTCAATAAACATTACAATATTGTTGCAGGTTTTAGTGAGATACTATAAAAGGCCTGGGTACAGGCTTCACATGGCCACACTGTCAAGCAAAATGCAAAGTGAGAGCATAAATTTATATGATACTAATCCTTGCTGCCATGGTAAGGTACTATCTGGCCCTATAGAGAATGCCTGGCTGTTGAAGAACACCTTATTGTCAGTGACATCTATAGCAACCATGTAAAATAGTTCCTGATCAAAAGCTAGCCTCAGAGAGTTAATTTTGTCCACCATGGAAATATGCATGCCGACATAAGAATCAAGTGAAAGCACAGAATATTAAACTTAGAAAGGGATCTTGGGCCGAGTTGCTTTGGAGTTAGAATGATTTGGTAACAGACCGGGTTCAGGCGCCTAAGCAGCAAGACATTTCCCTGTGGTACATTTGACTGGGGATACATGGCTGAAGTGACATTCAGCTGCAGAGAAATATGTCTGTTTGCAAATTCCCTGTGGGCGAAGAGAAGCATAAACTGCCATGCCCACAGCTTTAATAACCAAATGCACAGGGGGGAAACAATGTCCATGGTCCCCAAGCGAACATGAGACAGCAGGCAATATGGCAGGCATCAGCAGCAGGCTGGCCAGAGGGCATGCAGTGGCAGTAAAAATGCAGTGCACAATGGGCAGTGCCTTTATAACTGGAGTGTGTGGACCACTACCCCCTTCACAGTGTCTAGGGAACATTACCTAAAACACATACTGGAGCATAAATGTGATTACAGTAGCCTGCAGGATTTCCTCCATGCTGTAACACACTTCTACATGTTGTAGTTATATAAGTATGTACTGTACACTGAGAACAACACTCATTACGTCTTCTGCCGCCATGCATTTGGTTATTAAAGCTGTGAGCATGGCAGTGTGTGCTTCTCTTTGACAAACAGGGAATTTGCAAACAGCCTTATTTCTCTGCAGCTGAGTGTCACTTCAGCCATGTGTCCCCAGTCAAATGTACCACAGGGAAATGTCTCGCTGCCTAGGCGCCTGAACCCAACAGACCAAAGTCAGGTAGCCAGGTTTGCAAAAAGTCTAGGACCTCCTGCAGATCCAGCTGAGACAACACTTACCAATGAAGAATTATCAGTATACTAAAATAGTATGTCTTTACAACAGGAAAGCCACACCCAATTCATAAATAAATAAATAAAAGAAAGATATGAAGGATTAATTTCTGAGGAGTTCCCATATGTAGGCAGTTCCCACATGAAAAATGGGTAAGACCTGTGAGGTCAAGCTACACAGATCTCAGTCTATCCAACAAGAGGGAATGTCCAGCTGTGTTGGAAGCCTTTCATATGTTGAAAAACAGAGCCCCAGCAAAATTATGTTTGTCAAAAGAGATTACAGTATGACATGTTATTGTAACTTCAGCTGGGTCTAGAGCATGGTGTGTCCAAAATCTATGTTGTCTTTAAGCAGGAGTGTGTGAGTATTGTGTTTTTATGTGTCATAAATGCTGTTTCTTGCATTAGAAGTGCTGTTTTTTATACAATATACTAAGAAAAGAACCCGTATTAGCATGTATACCTAATATAACATGGTAGAGCTTCATATAAATGGCCTAGGAAATTAGACTCACCTGAGAAATGCTTTTAAAAGGAAGTCTGTAAGCCCAAGTGGCAAAACATTTAAGAACCCCAGAATACTACCCTCAAACAGATGGGTTAGCAGAGCACTTTAATAAAACTCTGAAGTCTAAGCTGAAAAAGGCTATAAAGCAGGTAAGTGGAATCAACTATCTTCATACTTAGTTTTTGCTATAAGAAAAGTGCCTCGAGCTTTAACAAGACTCCCCTCCCCATTTGAGTTAGTGTATACTATATACATTGCCAAAGCTTACAAGGCATAGCAAAGGAGTCTTAGGAAGAGCAAAACATATTTAAATGTGTGATAGCACACTATACAAACTTGTAAGATAGGTTAATATGGTTATGCCAATAGCTAAAGAATATATGCAAAGGTTACAAAAGATGCAACAGAGGGTATATAATACAAACACCACACTTGAATAGTTTAAAAAGGGGACAAAGTGTTAGTATTGGTTCACTCTGCTGAAAAAAATATCCCAGCAAGATGGCAAGGATCATTTGAGGTGGCAGAGACAATGAACAAAGTGAACTACAAAATAAGATAAAGTGGAAAGAAAACATCAAAGCAGACACATCACATAAATGTGGTAAACCCTATGAATACCCCCTACTATCCCCAAACAAATGGTCTGGGGAAGAAGTTTTACTCTATACTGAAGACTATTCCCACAGCATTTGCAGACCATTTCAAGATGGAGTTGAAACATTCCTGTCCCACCTTCTGTTTTCTTACAGGGAAGTACCCTAGGAATCCACACATTTTTCATCCTTTGAGCTGTCATTTGGTCACAGGGTAAGGAGGCCTCTGGAATGACAGGAACATAAATGGATAAAGGTTCTGTTGACCACCCTCTTCCTGACACTATAGGTCTCATTGGTGGGGCAGTCATTGATTTATGAAGTTTTGGTATTCCATATATTACAGGAATCATAGGGATTGACACAGTAAAATAGTTGAACAGTTCAGTTGTAATATCATTCTGCATTTGCATATCATAAATATACATGTTTATTTCATAAATAATCTTTCTCACTTCTTCGAGGTGTGTTCATCATTTAAAAATTGTTTCAATAAATTATTATAGTCATCTCTATCAAAGATGACTGTGGCTCCACCCTTATCGGCTTGTTTAATGATAATATCTTCGTTAGCACATAATTGCTTACAGGCTAAAGACTCTTCATAGGAAACATTACATTTTTTAATTTTTAGCCTACCCATTGTAACTTCATGATATAAATTTTTCAACTCATCTTCACATACTACATAAAAAGCATCCAAAATGGGATAGTTATTAGGAACAAAAGTACTCTTTTTCTTAAATTTGTTCATAATATCTGTTTGTGAATTCTTAAATAACATTTTCAGACATACATTTCTAATGAATGTCTTTAAGTCCATTAATGCCTCCACTATCGCGTCAGAACCACAAGGTATAAATTGTAGTCCTTTATTTAGCAAGCTTTGCACTGCTGTAGTTAAAGGAAACCGAGTTAACATACAAGGGGAAATGGGTACAACGATGCCAGTATCTAAAGTGAAGCAAGCTGACATTTTTTTTAAAACTGCCTCAGCCTATATTGGTAAAACTACTGGAAAAGGTAGAACTCAGCAAATGCTCACAATCGAGAGGGCGTTCTCAGCAAAGGAACACTTCATATGCAGGTGGCAAAAGAAAAAATGACAGCCCGCTTCCCAACAGCAAGCAGGGACGCAGATAACTGGTAAGCTACATGATTCATTTTTGAATTTATTGAGCCTTCCTTTAACTACAGCAGTGCAAAGCCTGCTAAATAAAGGACTACAATTTATACCTTGTGGTTCTGATGCGATAGTGGAGGCATTAATGGACTTAAAGACATTCATTAGAAATGTATGTCTGAAAATGTTATTTAAGAATTCACAAACAGATATTATGAACAAATTTAAGAAAAAGAGTACTTTTGTTCCTAATAACTATCCCATTTTGGATGCTTTTTATGCAGTATGTGAAGATGAGTTGAGAAATTTATATCATGAAGTTACAATGGGTAGGGTAAAAATTAAAAAATGTAATGTTTCCTATGAGGAGTCTTTAGCCTGTAAGCAATTATGTGCTAATGAAGATATTATTATTAAACAAGTCAATAAGGGTGGAGCCACAGTCATCTTTGATAGAGATGAATATAATAATTTATTGAAACAATTTTTAAATGATGAACACACCTTTAAAGAACTAACCTTTGAAGAAGTGAGAAAGATTATTTATGAAATAAACATATATATTTATGATATGCAAATGCAGAATGATATTACAACTGAACTGTTCAACTATTTTACTGTGTCAGCCCCTATGATTCCTGTAATATATGGAATACCAAAACTTCATAAATCAATGACTGCCCCACCAATGAGACCTATAGTGTCAGGAAGAGGGTGGTCAACAGAACCTTTATCCATTTATGTTCAGGAGAGTCTGAGTAAATATTTAACTTTATGTCCAAGTTACATTAAAGATACAAATGATTTCTTGAAATGTTTGTTGCTGAATAAAGTAAGTGTTTTTCTACCTGTTCGATATATTTTTTTATTGTTCGGAAGTACAAGGATTGGTGGAAAGTAACTATTTCAACTAGCTTGTTTACAAACCAGTCCATGCAATGGGGGAACTCAGGTTCACCAAGGCCAAAGAAGTTCAAGACACAAAAGTCAACAGGAAAGGTCATGGCCATAGTGTTTTGGGATCAGAAAGGTGTTTTAATAGCTGACTATCTTCCAAGGGACCAAACAGTTAATGCAGAATACTGCTGTAACTTGCTGTGCCAGTTAAAAGAGGCATTGAAAGAAAAAAGGAGAGAGAAGTTGTGGAAAGGAGTTCTCTTTTTGCAAGACAATGCACCTGTTCACAAGGCTGGCAAAATGGTGGATGTTTTGATGAAATTGGGATTTAAGTGCATAGTCCATCCACCCTACTCACCAGATCTTACTCCATCTATTTACTGTTTCCAAACCTTAAAAGGGGTTTGAATGGGTGGCATTTTCGAGTGATTCGGGGGTGACTGCAGCAGTGGAGGAGTATTTCAATGACCAGACTTCAGACGTTTTTTTTGACAGGGTTACAGAAATTTCAGACATGGTGTGCCAAGTGTGTTGAACTTCAGGGAGAATATGTTGAATAACTTGTAAGTTTCATGGCTCCATGTCATTCCCTTCTTGGCCAGGCTTAGAAGTTTCCAGCACCCCTTTGTAGATACAGGACTCCAGCAATCCATCGAACATGCCTCTTACTTGAAAATGTTAGGCAAACTTTGAAAACAAAACTGCTGAAAATGGTGGAACTGGGGGAAGTCCCTGCATTTCACCAGTGCTGCTAGTACCAGAGAGGAAGATGGCAGCACCTTGTTTTGTATATACTACAGGAATCTCATATGTTTACCCCATGCCCAGGGCAGATGAAGCCTTAGAGTAGCTGGGTTGGATCAAGTTTCTAATGAGGACTTAACCAAGTGCCCTTGACACCTGTAACCAGGGAGAGGTCAGCATTTGTATTATCCACTTTTGATTATATTCAAAAACTTCTTCTACAGGTAGATGCTACCATTTCTGAGGTTGAGGCAGTACTTATCCAATACTTAACAGAAAGGGAAGAGAAATCTATTGAGTACTTGAGCCACAGAATTCAAATGAAGAAGTAATTTTACACAGACACATAGAAGAGGAGTATCTGGACATAGTGTGGGCTGTGCAAAGATAACTATCCTACCGTTTAGTACAGCATTTACTGTTGTTACAGATCACACCTATTTAAAATGGCTACATAGAGCAAGTGGGCAGAATGGAAAGCTTCTTAGATGGAATTTAGCCTTGCAGTCTTGCAACATGTCTATTCAGACTATACATGGCACTGCTAATGGTAATGCACATAATATGCCTATACAATGTATGGGATAATGCACCAAAAGACTGCATCTTGTCTCAAGTTTATTTCTTGACAGATGCCTCCAGAAGACTTGTTTTTGGATCTTATAAGAGAATTGCAGTGTCAGGGGGTGATAACTAGGCTGAAAAAAACTGATATAGAGATCTGATGTTTTTTCTTACTTATTTCATACTCATATCATGGTTCTGCAAAATATGTGCAACCTTGTGACCTTCTACAAATATAAAAATGGAGTTGAAAGGAACAGAAATGCATGAAACTGGACCTAAAATACAAAAAAAACTTTGTACTTCAGGAAGCTAGGAAGTCAGAAAATGCATGTTAACTGCACTTAAAAAGGAGCATCTCTCCATAACTGAATTAATGTGCAAAGAGTCAACAGATGCATATAAGATTTTGCTAACTATTGTTTAACTTCTTTCTGGACCTTTGCACCTGAGAAACATTTCTATTGCATGTGTAAAAAATATATTTAGTTACTTTTGCTGTGGGAAAATCAAGCAGCTAATGGAAGGTAATATAAAGTTTTGTGTGCGAAGGAAATTATGTAATCTGATTATTCCTGGACTTTCTGAACAGAACTGATTAGCTGAGATTTATAAATATTGGAGACTAGTCATAGTTCTTTGTCTTGCAATAGGGTGGCAGACTTTGTACATTAATGTAAGTGTTCTTAATATCTGCATATATATGTTTATTTTACTATTTTGTGACCTTAGAGAAGCTAACCCCAGTAATTCTTTAGTAACAGATAGGAATATTTAATTAGTTGTAGATAAGATTCTTCTTTACATACTCTGTGTACGGATTGTTATTTTGATATTTCTTGGGCACTTTCTCATACCTCTGCATATTTAATCTGTATCTACATTTTTGATTTACTGTTTAAGTAATGTTTGTTTATTCACTTCAAGATTTTGTAGCTGGCATTTACTATTTATTTATGCAGTGTTATTTATTATCTGTAAAGGAGATATTGAACAACTATAGGCTGATAAAGCTCAAGGTATCCCCTTTTGAAGTAACCAGAATGCTTGAGATTACTACCAGTGAAGTATTGATCTTTATATATTTATAGGTGGCTAAGTTACGTATAGTCTAGTAGTTAGGGTGTCTGGGTCTCTAGCCCTATCTAGAATAGTAGCAGTACAAACAAGCCTGGAAGAAATTTATGGGTATCTGGAAAATTCTGTCGGCCTTCCTTGGGAATTGTGTGTGTGTGTGTGTGTGTGTGTGTGTGTGTGTGTGTGTGTGTGTGTAAGTAAAATAATAACTTCTGTGAAAAGCAGTTAGCATGGCTAAGGGGGCACTGGAAGACACCATGGATTATTGAGGCCATTCTGAAAAGAGGTCTTGTGTGCTGTACCAAGGACTCAACTTTGTAAGAAGTTCATCTGCAGTCTACTCTGGATACGGATGTAAGAAGCCCATACACAGGACACCAGTGTACATAGCCTTTATGCTGTTGGGGCCAGGATGCATTTTTGAATTGATTATTTAATCAGACTTGTGTGCACTTTCTTCATTTTACTTTAACCTGCTGGGTACCAGTGCAGTGACTCAGGAAATCATCCCTCTGGTGCCAGCTTGCCCCTTCTCCCAAAATTGGTTAGTAATATTGGGATTCAAATTCCATCTGTTCCATCTGGCCATGACAGGAAGAACCTTGCAGCAGCAGCATGTATACCTAGTATATTATGGCAATGCAACTGTCAAATGACGAAGGAAATGTGAGTCAAATGAGGAATGTTGTTAAAAGAAGAACTCGAAACCCACAATGGCAGAGATGTTTGATTCTCATTGAAGAAAAATTTAAGACCTAGAGTTGAGACTGTATAATGGACATGTCCAGAGGAAGCTTGGTAGTTGCAGAATACCAGAGAAGAAAGTAATGTGGATATTCTTAGGGAATAACAGGAACACTACATGTTAATGGGTTTACAGCAGTTTGTCTTGAACTACAGAAGGAGAACTGCTCTGTTCTTGTTAAGAGACATTGACTTAAAATAGAACTGCTAGTTTATAAATTCTGAATTCTGAACTGTGAAGTACTTAAAGCTGTGCTATACTACACCATGCTTATCATTTTCATTTGTAAAGTCAACTTTACTTTTACTTTTACTGTAAATACACTATACTTAATCTGAAGAAAGTGTCTCCAGTGTGTTATACCTTCTACAACACATAGGAAGTGAGTTGCAAGTAGACAACTTTCAAATAATTGTTATGGGATTTTTAATTATTTAATAATGTCTGCTCTCAATTTTCTGGCAGATGAAACAGCAGTTTTCTGAAAACATCATAAACTGTACTGGTCGTATCTGGAAGCATCGATGCTGTGCAATTAATTTATTTTCCTATTGTGTTCCTCATGATCTAGCTGCAAGTGATTTTGCAAAAAAATAAAGATTGTGATGTGCTGTTTGATTTTTTTTTTTTTAGTTTCACTGTTTACTAGTTATTTTATAACTATTACTCAGGAACTGAAGTCATGACAGGTACTGAGGAAAGATTTACATACAAACAAAAAGCATAATGGGTAATTAAATTACTTACCTCTTCAGAGGAGCTGCATCTTCTTTACATCGTGGATTTACTATTATATCACCAAGTATTAATTTTCAATGTAAGATGTTCATCTGTAAAAAAAACTAGCTGACAACTCGCCCTTCTAGGAACAAAGAAAGACACCTCTGATGCATTTAACATAGAAATACAGTAGTTTATATAATAATTTGGGCAGTGATGCATTGTGGGTTCAGATTTTCATGATGTCATGACAGAAGTATTCTGCTCTGAGAAAAATATTCAGGGGGCTATCCTTACCAACCAAATAAAAAGCAAAAAAACAACACACATTTTGCTTCAAAAACTGTATATTTTGGTACTGTATGTGGTAAGGAGGTTATTTCCAACTCCAAAGATTTACTTACACTTGCTTTTGAACATGGCATATACACTTTAAATACCCAAGACACTGCAGTTTTCTTGTTTCTTTACAATTTCTGAGTTGTTCTTTTAATCCTGCAGTTTTTATTATCCCAGAATTGCTCTTATGCTGCTGTAACAGATGCCTGACTGACAAAAGCAAAGTGAATGTCTGGTTTCTTGTCAGTGATTAAGTGCAAAACAAATTTTCCTGTATCTGATAACTAATCTGCTTCCTGTTATATAGTACATAAGGCACATGTAAATCCTCAGTGACCAGCATAGGCATACCTTACTACCTACATAGCACCATACTCACTGAAAAGTAGCACATATGAAGGGGGATGAAGGGAGTGAAAATACATCTGTTTACCTATGACACATAGTTCTCATTCCTACAATGATGGTGGAAACTATGCAAGGTGAGAGCTACTGTCTGTACCCCAGGCTGTTTAAATAAACTCATTTGTCTTGGCTGAATATATCCACCAATGGAAGGACAGTGAACTAATTTTTCTGAAACTCAGCTATCACTTATCTCTTCAGTACCACACCGAATTCTGAGCCAAAAGCACTACAGGAAAATATTACTACTTCCTCCTTCTGTGTTTTAACCTAGTTTGTAAAATAAAAAGGTGATTCTCTCATTCAGATAACACAGTTTCTGTTGGATTTCATTCTTTTTTGACAAAAATGTATGAAATGTATCACTCCTTTTTCACTTCCGTCACTGGTTATAATCACAGCCCTGTAGGACTGCACTAACTGGTCTGTCTGCAAACTATGTTAAGTAAACTCATCATATACTTCACTAATCTCTGCTCTGTCGTATTCTTGAGTGACAAAGCAACTGTGGAAAGGGTCATGTCACTCAAAACTATTTTCAAAGAAAACAGAAAAGTTTCTTTTTATGGCCTCTTTTCTGTTCTTTAAATGTAATGTGTCATATTTTCCATTTCATTTTACAACAAACAGACCCAACCAGTTCATCAACAACTTACTACTCTGCAACAACAGTAATACTTAACCCCTAGATAAAGTATCTCAGATAAAATATATTTTCAGTCAGAACTACAACACATACTTTCCCTTCTTCCTGTACTATTGCAGCAGTTTATGAGTGCTTAAAATTGACTATATATATATATATATATATATATATATAGCAGAACCTTGGTGCAAATGATGTCTTTATCCTCCTCCCTTTATTAAAAGACAAGCTTGTGCTGAACTGGGCTTCTTACTCTTCAAAAGATCAAAATGGGGCAGTTCTATTTTTGCCTAAACTGATAATTAACAAACCAATGAATGAATGAGTAAATGTTATGCCTAGTCTCTCTGCCCTTCCTCTTTCCGTAGATGATTTAAGGTTTTACTAAACCATACTATGAGGCCACCTGTCAGTCAGATTGTTGCACAGCTGTAACAATAACAAATTGTACAATTTGTAATTTATTTACAATTAACAGCTGACCTTATCTTTTTCTCACTTGCTAAAATCCAGTTCAGCTTTGACACTTGACAACTGCACCCATTGATGTTCATTGTGCTCTCGAGTGTCCCATTAAAACTTGAGTGCAGACAATTGTATTCATTGTTCATTGCTTCAGCTTTAGCCTGAAAGTATCACTCTCCCCTACCATTGTGAGGTATTGTGCTCATACCTCTCATCCTCTTAGAGTGAGAAATCTGGACAAAGCCACAAATAATGTGGGGACAAAACAAAAATAAAGACAGTTTTAAAGATTGCTCTTACAAACTTAAAAAGTTAATAGAAGAGCAGGTTTTGCATTAGCATGAAGTTTCTGAAGGGTATGAAGTATGAAACTCAAATGTCTGTCATTATTTTATGACTTAAATCTTCAATGATTTGCCAGAAAACCACCATTTTATATAAAATGGACCAAAAATATGAGGCAAAAATCTGGACATTTGCACAAATTTGAACAGTTGAGAGGTATGATTCTGCTATCTAACAGCATGCAGTTCAGCAATGAAAGTTGGAACTGTAGCATATTGCCCCAGAGTATCAGTTTACAATTTATCAGCTGGCCTAAGGAATCCTGACTACAATCTCATGGCAGTATTAGATCTAATACAGGACCCCACACTAAACAAGTGAACCCCACACTGTCTCCTATTCTGATTCCTCATAGAGAGGAACAGGGTGAGACTTCTCCACCACCATAAAAAGAAGAGTCAATTATGATTGTGAATTAAACCAACTTAGAGGATTACTTAGATGAAAGCTTAGTTCTCGCAATCTTGGGCCTATAGTGCTTTATATTACTACATTAGACCTATGATGCTTTATATTAAATTATATTTTGTATGTGGGGTTCTGAATGTTGTATTACTAATCCTGAGTAGCAACTATCCATCCTGACAATACACCACCATGACAGCGGTCACATTACCTGTCCTGACAACATGTCAGTTTGACATTGGTCACACTGCTATCACTTCATAATTATACAGAGCCTAACTAAATTACTGCAGAACCATTAATCTGAAGTTGTTAATCTTCTTCCTATTCATCACTGATGGTTTCGGTTCCGAGTCCTCGGAACCAAGGCAGCCTTATACCAAGCTTGGGTGCACCAAAAAATCTAGAGCTAAGCTGCTACCTACAATGCCATCCACTCAGTTACCTCAGATCTCGTTTGCCACACAGCCATATAGCAGCATTTCACTGAGGTCTCCAGCTAAGTAATTTATCTTTCTAAATTTTACAGTTTTTGTGTTTTTTCCTGTTAGTTTCTACTTTTTGGTATCTTTCTACACTCAGCACTATCCACAGGTATCCCTTTCGTACCATTGTTGGTATTAGCCCTTCTACCCTTGTGGTATCCCAATACCATTGTTGATATTTCCTCTTTCTTCACTTTCTTTCACTTTTTCCTATATTTTTGCGTGTGCATGAGTGTTCTCTATTATGTCTGAGAAGAAGGGCACTACGGGGTTTAAACACTGCTCTTCCTGCAATGGTAAACTTCTGAATAGCGACCTTCATCAAGAGTGTGTGTATTGTTTGGGGGTTCCGCACTTGTCGGCGAAACCTCCATGGGATATTTGTGCCGAATGAGAGACGTAATAAATTGATCCTTAAGGGCCTGCTTTCTTCACCTTTTTTGGAGGCTATTTCTGTGATGGAGGGCTCATCCACTCCTTCTGTGGACAAGAAATGTCCTCGCTCGGATCCTTCTTCAGCTGGTGACAGGGGTAAAAGCCATAAGCACAAGGCCCATAAGTCTTCCTCCGAACACCGTAATGCCTCCTCGGTTCCAACCACCTCGGTTCCGAGTTCAGCTCCAGTGATACACACTGAGGTCATCTCATCGGCGCCTACCCCAGCCCCGACAACTATGGTGCCAACTACTACTACCTCAGTTATGACTACTTTATCTGCTTCTATCTCGGCACTGACGGCGCCCATCTCCATTCCGATGTCAGTTCCAACAACAACTTTGGAGCCATTCTTGACTTCCACCCCAGTTGTGACCTCGGCTCTGAGCCCATTCTTGGCTCCAACCATTCCTTTGTTGCCGGTTTGTAAGCTGGAATTATCAGTGCAATTCTGTGATACACCATGGACCCAGTACTCGTCGTCTGTGGACCCGTTTGCCAGACAAGCCTGCAGCCCCTTTTTGGACCGGCCTGATTCCCCCTCAGGGGCATCGGTAAGATACACCAGGAGCCTTCAGAATTGGATGTGGTGCACCTTTTTGACCAGCTGCTGACCACCAGGGGAATTTCAAATTTTCCTAGACCCCATCCCACTCCAGGCTTTGGGTCTATTACACCGGCCACCCCTACATACTCTCCTCCCTTGGATCCCTCAGTTCCAAGGCTCATATATCCGACGTTTTTGAGAGGAACCCCTTCCTCAGCACCGACAACAACAGTGTCTGAGGCCCCAAGGCCCCTTTGGGTGTCAGTTCCATCGGAACCCACCCTTCCTCAATCCCATGCTTGGGGGGGTGGAACCTCCAGTTCCAGTCATGGTTCCGACTGTGTTGTCAGTTCCATCTCCAAGTCTGAGGGTGACTACTGCCCCGAGTTTGCTTGAGGCTCCATCCCTGTGGTGGACCGTGAAGAGTGGGGTGTGACTCCAGTTTCCAATATTGTCTTCTTCGGTTCCAGGCTCCCTCTCCTCTTTGGGCAGACCTGCTTTCCGGGTGATAGAGAGGGTGCTTGCTTCTATCAATCCTCCTATGTCAGTCATCCCTCCAGTTTCTTCTGAGCCACGGCTGTCAAAGGCCACCCCCCCAGGACTCCGAGAGCACAAGGCCCAGGAAACCCCTGCCCAGGGTATTTCCCTATCTGAGTCTTCTTTGGATGCTGCCACCGAAGAACCCCCTCAGAACCGGGCATGTAAGAGGAAACACATGGACTCCCAGAGGAGTCCCTCACTGAAGATACAGACTACGATGATGGGGGATGATCCCCATGGTCACTCCCTGATGATGTCTCCTTTGGAGACATCCTGAAAATCTTGAAACAGAGGGGTGACTGGAAGCCCTCCAATCCTTCCTCTGAGGAATCCATATTCCTGCAGGCCTTTCGCTCTCACCCCTCTACTTCTTGGGTAACCCCCCCCCCACCGATGAGTTGGTTAAGCTCATCGTGCAGCAGGCGTGGAAGAACCTGGACACCATTGAGGCCATCCCTAGGAGATCAGACAAGGTACTCTCCCCTCCAGAGGATCAACTCCATTGGTCTAGAGGTTTGCCAGTGGATGCTATGGTTGTGGTGGCAGCCACGAAAAAGGACCTTGTGGAAGAGAGTCCTGCTGTCTGCCCACCCAACAGAGAGTCCCAGGTGGTGGACAGGTTAGGGAAATGAGTGTTTGCATCAGCGATCTTTGCAGTCAGGTCTCTGAACTTTTTGGCACATTTTATGAGGCTCCAGAGAGATCTTATCACCAAACTCTCTGGGACCCTCATGGGCCAAGTTTCGGATGGAGTACGTGATAAAGTTGCTTCCCAACATGCCACCCTAGAGTCAATATCCAATTCGTCCATGAGGTTGCTGTCCCATGCAACCAAAGGAGCAGCAAGAGCTGCGGGTGCAGGCGTAGTCATGAGATGCCATGCCTGGATGCGCATTAGTGACCTCACGGACTCCTTCAAGTCTTCCTATTTAAATGCCCCTATCGAACCATCAGCTCTGTTCAGTGTTAAGGTCAAGGATACATTAGCCAGGTGTGAGCAGGATGGGAAGACCTTGTCTGCCATAGGCCTATGCTTTTCCAAACCTCAGTGTTCCTTCCCAAGGAACCAGAGGAGTGGGAAGACGTGGCACAAGAAGTCTCAAGGTCCTTCCTGTGACGCACATGGTGAGGACTGCTCCAGAGGCAGAGGGGGTTCCAATAATGGAAGATGCCCCTTTCGGGGCAGAGGGGGTCCCCGGAACCAGGGCTCCAGTGATTCCTTCTCAGGTAGACCGTATCAGCACTCCTGAAGCGCTGCCCGACTGCTTTCCTCTGGAAGCAGTCAGGGCACGTTTTTCTCTGCACCAAGCTGCCTGGGTCTCTATTACAAACGATCAGTGGGTGCAGAGAATCATTACCAGAGGCTACCACATTCCCCTAATATCTTATCCAAGACCTCTGAAATCCCTTCCCAATGTTCCACCAAGTCAAAGGGAGGAGGCAGCTTCCGAAATACAAAGGTTATGTCAAAAACAAGTCATCCAACAGGTCCCCCCAGACCAGTGTGGATCAGGGTTCTACTCAAGATTCTTTTCGGTGCCAAAGAAGACAGGGGAATGGAGGCCCATTCTGGATCTCAGCCAACTAAACAAATCGGTAGTTCAGACCAAGTTCCACATGGTCACGATTCAATCCATCCTTCCCTTTCTGCAGGAGGGTGTGTGGATGTGCTCATTAAATCTCCGGGATGCGCATTACCATATCAAGATGGACAAGTGCACCAGGAGCCTCCTTCGTTTCCGGTTGGGAGCCAATCACTGCCAATTCAGAGCCCTGCCTTTTGGTCTCTCGATGGCCCCCAGAGTGTTCACAAAATGCCTAGTAGTGGTAACAGCTCATCTGAGACTTCAGGGATTCCAGGTGTTTCCATCCCTAGATAATTTGCTCCTCTCCACCCCCACCAAGTGCCTATTGGTCAGGGCCCTCCGCTAAACTCTAGTTCTAGCGGAGTTGCTGGGCATCACCATCCACTGGGAGAAATCCAACCTTCAGCCCTCACAACAACTGGAATTCATATGGGGCAATATTCAACACCCAGTCAAGTCTGATCTCTCTTCCTCTTCACAGGCTTCAGAGATTAAAGGCACAAGTTCAAATGATACTCTGTCAAAGAAAGGTGTCTGCAAGGGAAGTTCTCCAGGCTCTGGGGTCTATAGCTGCAGCCATCCCTATTGTTCCCCTAGCCAGATTACACATGAGATTACTACAATAGCTCCTTCAGGCCCAGTGGATATCCAGTCTTCACCCCCTGAGCTCACAGATTCTCATCACCAACACCTGCAAACAAGATCTCCTCTAGTGGATGAGTACAGATGAAAATCTTTGGTGTCGTCACATCCAGGCTCCCCAACCCAGCACAACGGTGACCACGGATGATTCTCTGATGGGGTGGGGGGCCACAACCAGGGAAAGTCAGTCCAAGGCATATGGTCCAATGTAGAGGTCAACTTGTATATCAATGTCCTTGAGTTAAGAACAGTGCTATTGGCGTTGCAAGCTTTCCATCCACTCCTTCTTGTCCGGAACAATTGCTATCCAGTTGGACAACATGTCCATGGTCTGGTACATAAACAAACAGGGAGGGACCAAATCCTAGCCCTATGTCTCGAAGCCATGAGAATCTGGTATTGGGCAATAGCTTCCGACCGCTTTCTGATCGCAACACATATCCCAGGGAGCTCCAACATGATTGCAGACAGGCTAACCAGATGCATCCTCTGCCCTCATGAGTGGTCTCTCAATCCAAGTGTGGCGGTGGAAATTTTCTGCCATTGGGGCCAGCCATGCTACGATCTTTTCACCTCCCCCTCAAACACAAAATGCAGCAGCTACTTTGCCTTCTTTTCCCCTCATGGGGAGTCACTGAGAGACGCTTTGATTCACGACTGGCCCACGGGTCTCCTTTATGCTTATCCTGTGATTCCTCTGATCCCCCTTGTTCTAAGGAAAGCTATTCGGTTAAGAAGCAAAATGATCTCATTGCCCCATTCTGGCCTCATCAAGTATGGTTTCCCTTCCTCCAACCTCATCTACTACAACCTCCTTGGATCCTAGACACTCGTCAGGACCTCATATCTCACCTGCAAGGGCTGACACCCCCGAATCTGTCCACTGTCAAGCTGACAGCTTGGTTTCTCCACTTCCGTTAGTTGCCAGGCAGGAAACCCTCTCTTCACCCGTCCATGATATTATCTTGGCCTCTCGTAAACCATCCACCAGGAAACTTTACAGGGACAAATGGAAAAGATTCTCTATTTGGTCACATAATCGGAAACTAGATCCATTCTAAGCTCCTGTAGCCACTATTCTTCATTACTTGGCTGAACTGTTCGACAATGGGGCATCAGCTTCCACCATTCGAGTCCATCTAACAGCTGTTTCCAACTTCCATAATGGTTCAGATGCAGTCCCGCTTATTTCCACTCGCCTTTGCAAGACTTTCCTCGAGGGTATTTTCTACAGCAGGCCTCCCATCAGGCAGCCAATGGAGGCATGGAATCTCTCCTGGATTCTGCAGTCTCTTTCTCTGCCACCCTTTGAGCCTGCTGTGACATGTAATCTAAAATTCCTTTCATGGAAATCCTTATTTCTGGTGGCTGTCACCTCAGCCAGATGAATTTCTGAATTGCAAGCATTATGTATCAAAAGCCCTTATCTGATCTTCCATAAGGACAAAGTATCACTTCATACTAACCCATCCTTTCTTCCCAAGGTGGTTTATGATTTTTCTATTAACCAGTCCATTGAGATCCCTGTATTCTTGCCAAATTATTCAAACAAGGGAGAATACTGCCTACATTCTTTGGATGTTCATAGACAATTATGTTTCTACCTGGACAGAACTAGATCCTTTCGCAAGTCGGACCAGCTTTTCATTTCCTTTGCAGGTCCTAGAATGGGAGGTACAGTATCAAAAGTTACTTTGTCTAAATGGCTCAGGGATTGTATTGCCTTCTCATATTCGCTTACAAATTAATCTAAGCCTGGCCAAATCAAAGCTCACTCAACTAGGACTATTGCAGCATCGGTTGCCTTCCATTCTTGGGCCTCCATGGATGACATTTGTGCAGCCGCCATTTGGGCTAAGCCCCATACCTTTATCAGGCATTAAAAGTTAGATCTGATCTCCAGGGGAAGAGGGGCCTTTGACTCAATGGTTCTCAGGAATGTTCTTCCATAAGGGCCACCCAGGTTCTCCAAGTAGCTGGGGATTCTGTCCCATTAGTGATGAATAGGAAGAAGATTAACAACTTCAGATAAAGAAGTTATGTCTTACCATAACATTCCATCTGAGTTGTTGATCTTCTTCCAGTCATCACACCCTCCCACTGACCCCCTCCAAAGGTTCCTGGCGGATCCTCTGGGTCTTTGTGGTTTCTTAGGGTTTCTGCACATTCCTCTGACTTGCTGTTTCTTCTATATGTTGCATGCAAACTCGATCTGAGGTAACTGAGTGAAGGGCATTGTGGGTAGCAGCTTAGCTCGAGAGTTTTTGGTGCATGCAAGCTTGGTATAAGGCCGACTTGGTTCCGAGGGCTCAGAACTGAACCCATCAGTGATGACTGGAAGAAGATCAACAACTCAGATGGAACGTTATGGTAAGACATAACTTCTTTTTTCTAATGGTACTCAAGAAAGGCTTATAATGCAGGTCTAGTTCAGAACGTATTTGCTTCTTGTTATACTAATGCAATGATGTTCTAACAGCTAATTTTGCATGAAATGATTTGATACATATATTGCTTATTATTTATTATACTGAATATGTTCATCTAGCTAGAGCTGTGAGCTGTTTGTTGCCCATTTTACTGAACCTGCTTAACCAGAAGAAAGCATTAGTTATATATTGACAGGGTCTTAGTACACAGGTTGCTGCCATTACAATCATTCTTCATCTTTGTCCTCAGGACTCATAATAATGCTAAGAATGTATTTTCAGGCTATACCCCTTATTGGGCTGCCTGCCTTAATTACCACATGCCCAGGAATTTCCTTGCTTTCTGGATTGTCTGGCATTAAGTTTATACAGTTCAAAGTATTAATATTAGTTTTATGCAAGTTACACCAGAAATTATGTTCACATTGATAAACTCTGTAAATACTGCAGTATGGCTCACAGGGAAGAAAATATATGCTATTTTCTGAGCATTTTTTCCATTTTACTGATAATTTGGTTATTTGTACAATACTAACAGCACCTAACTGTTGCTTATGGGGGGGGGGTATATGACTGTTACACTGAATCACATGCAGATCTGAGCCAGTTACTTTAGGTTAACCTATTAATGGGGTGAATGAACTGACTAGTACATATTGGTAAAAAGAAAATCTCCTTACATTCAGGGCTGTAGAAGCTATAGAATTTCCCTAATTTCTTTCCCAAGAGGTATCCTTTTCAGCAAACAAAATATGCTCACCTAATCTACTTATTAGGTAAGTAATATTTCTCTAGCAGTATGTATTTTCACTGCAAATGCTATGTGCTAACAAAGCATTCTAGACAGCCACTCGCACTATTTATTGATGAAGATATAAACTACCCCAAACTAAGTGTGTCCCTGTAGGCAGTCAAATTAAGTAATAAGGCTTCTATTATTTTGGTTGTATTTGTGTAAAGCATATATGCTGTTTTATAGTAGCGCCTACTTTGGAAATAGTACTGCTTTTGCATAAATACAATTTAATGAAAATATTCATCAAGGATACCTACACCTCCAGGTTAGTGGCGCAGCATGATGCCTCTGAGATCATCCATGTGCAACTAACATCAGGCAAATCTGCAATGCAAATTGTGGCCTGCTATAGATCACCCTCCATGACCCAGGACCACCACTCCACCTTTCTGGAGACAATGGAAAACATGAAGGTCCTACCGAACACCCTGATATTGGGCAATTTCAATTACCCTACCGTTAACTGGGAAAACTATTCAAGTACAAACTACCAGGTCCAGCACTTCCTGGAATTTATCAACTCAAATGCCCTGGATCAGCTGGTAAACTCCCCTACCAGAGATGAAAACATATTGGACCTGGTCATCACCAACATGGGCGACAGGTGTTCCACACTGGAGGTAAACCCGTCACTGGTTAGATCAGACCATAAACTGATCACTCTGGATGTTCACACCACACCACCAACCCCAACCAGGGAAACCACAGTGAAAAACTTTTCTATAGCAAACTTCACCTTATTTAAGACAGAGGTGGTAAGTTTCACAGTCCCCACACTAAAAGATAACAGTGTCCAAGATGCAGGAACCTTTACAAATGCACTCTATGAGCACATACAAGGATGCATGGATTGTGCCATCCCTAGCAAAACCAAGACTCACTCCCTTAAGAGAAGGAAACCAGTCTGGTGGACCCCTGCCATAAACAGGCTATACAATAGAAGGAGGAAACTAGTTCAGAAAAAAAGCAAATCCCAAGAAGGAAAGACATCCCTGATCAGTATCAGTAAGAAACTAAGGTCCCTCATAAAATCATCCAAGGCTAACTTTGAAAGAAAAATGCCAAGGATTCAAAAGATAACCACAAAGCCTTCCTTAGCTATGTCAAGAATCTAAGTGGCAACATGCAGATATGCTCTGAGCTAGTGCAAAATAGCACAAATTATACTGAACCTACTGATATTGCCAACATCCTGGCAGATAGATTCAGTGCAAACTTCACTCCCCTCTCACTCCCAGAAGGGCACACAACAATACCGTAAAAGTGTAGTGTCCCAGAAATCACAGACGCACAGGTGAAAACAGCCCTTTCAAAAGCCAAAAGTACAGCATTATTGGGGCCAGATGGTGTCCCAGGCTGCGTCTTGCATGAACTACAGAATGAACTAACCCCCCACCTAAACACACTGTTCAACCTCAGCCTCTCCACAGGTTATGTGCTCATAGAATGGTGCACAGCAATGGGTATTCTGCTCCACAAAGAAGGAGCCACAACTGACCCTGGTAACTATCGCCCCATAAGCCTGACTAGCCTGGTCTGCAAGGCTATGGAGCGCATCATCATGGAACTCATTAACAAAGACATTGGGAACCTCCAAACACTTGACCTGACCCAGTTCGGCTTTGTCAAGGGCAGATCATGCCTACTAAACCTGGTTGACTTCTTTGAGACAGTCACCAAGGCCATAGATGAGGGGAAGGTGGTTCACACAGCCTACCTTGACCTCGCCAAGGCTTTTGATACCATTCCCCACTCAGGAATTACAGAAAAACTCACCAGCCTGAACATAACCCCCTACATCTCGAGATGGGTTGCCAACTGGCTTACAGACCGAACTCACAAGGTATGAATAGTGGGCTCCAGGTCCAACTCTAAACCAGTCACAAGCGGTGTCCCACAAGGCTCGGTCCTGGGACCCCTACTATTCAGCATATACTTCTCAGAAGTTCAGGTAAACACAGGAGGACTATGGCTAACGAAGTTCACTGGTGACTGCAAACTGGGAACCATAATTGACTCTCCGGCTGACACAGACATTCTCCAAAAGGGCCTTACTGAGACGGACACCTGGTGTCAAAGTCATGGTCTTAAGCTAAATGCCAAAAAATGAATAGTCATCCCATATGGGAAAAACAAAACACCCATGAATTACCACATAGGTGGCAGCCCCCTTAATGCAGAAGAGGTAATAAGAGATCTGGGGACCCAGGTAGATAGTAATCTCTCATTTGACAATCATATTGCCAAAGTAGTTAGGAAATCCTTCTATGCAGCCCATCTAATTACTAAAGGGTTCACATCTAGAAATAAAGAGGTTAAAGTGCCCCTCTACTCGTCACTCATCAGACCCATCATAGAGTACAATGCCCCATTTGGGATGTACCTCACAAGACACTTCCAACAGCTGGAAAGACCACAAAAGTACCTCACCAAGAGGATTACTGGCCTCAAACCTATGCAGCCCGACTGGAAAAACTCCGGCTGTACTCAGTGGCATACCGCTTACTCAGAGGTGATCTCTGCCTGACTTACAAAGCCATGTCCAACTCAGAATTGATGGACATGCTCCACCTAAAGAAATCCAAGTCACTGCTTGCCACTCGCTCTAGTGAGCTACACCTCACCACAACAATAAATAGAACATGCTGGAGGGATAGATTCCTTTCACAGAGACTCCCCGTGCTTTGGAACAAAATTCCTAACTACATTAGGCAGAGCCCCTCACTAACACTCTTCAAGAGAAACTTTGACAAGTGGATGGGTAACAGAAAATACACCCATGGGATCACTTCATTGGCTCTTCCTGACAGAGACTCAGTTAATGAATCAATGGGGCGGCAAAAGCTGACACACTCTGGCTAGGCTTATAAATGCCCTCAGGCAGATAGCCTAGTACCTACCTATGAACCTATGAACCTATGAAAAGTCAGTTTGCCAGCAAGCTGTGTAATTATTTTAAGAGATGCAGGCTACAAAATTAATTTCTACACGTTGTTTAGTAGGTACTTAAAGGGCAACTGTTGATTTTTGTGATGCCTTACAAACCCCACAATGGTCCCCTTACAGACTTAGAGCTTCACCTGTAAGTACCTTAGGTAATTGTTGGTTTATGGTCTACTTTTCAAATTCTACAGTAGTACTTTCACTGCATGTTACATCTCTCTGCCTATTTCTACCTCAGGACTAACTTTTCACTAACATTTTGTGTGGTTTCTTCTCAACCTCTGTAGGACTAACTCCTCGTCCTTTTGTTGTTCCATGAGGATATGTATTTTGTTTTACACTTATGCGGTACATACATTGTATGATTATGCTACTAGATGGTTTACTGCTCCTTTGGTTAACCATGTTGTTGAGGTTAAGCAAATATATACTGATATGCAAAAGAGTGACCCGACTCTTCCTGATGCAGTATCAATCATTACGTTGCTGGCTATTAATTATCTGGGTATACGGGAAGAGCTCTAATCGCCTATTTAGATCTTACTTTTGCTGCTATGAAATCTGTTGTAAATCATATGGGGTTATAGCAGCAAGAATAAAGCACACTATTGTTTTTGTCACTGCCCACAAAAAAGACACACACAACATATTTATAGAACTACATGAGGGAACAATTACATGGCTCCAATACCTTGGATAGCAGGAGATCTAAATGCGTTGTTTGCCAAAGGACATTCCACTGGATAAAAGATTATGATGCAAATCTGAACAAGGGAAGTTAAAAAATAAAATGTGGAAGAGAGAAATATCATACTGTCTTCAGAAGAGCATCTCTCAGCTACAGAAGTTATTTGTTGAATTCTTGGTGTCTGCTATCATTAATATTGTATGCACAACTACAGTGTATGGAGAAACATGGTTAAGACATCTATATTACTGAACTAAAAATAAAATTGTAATGAATACAACTTAACCAATAAACTACACTGTACGTATTCAAGCTTGGGGAAGAGTTGTACAGTCCCTAAAAGTGGCATAGCTATGCCCAGTGCAGTTCCTCAGTCTGTCTTAGTTGAGGAGCAAAAAAAAATTCTCCCAAGGTGATAAAGCTCTTCTGCTCTGAAACTGTACCAGACCACTTGCTACAAATGCAACAAGCAGGCTACAGTTAAAATACCAGGAAGGCTTCAGCCATGATGACAAATACCGTATCAGTATTCCTTTACAAATGCTAGTGCCACATTACAGCACCATCTGTCAACTGCAGCCCTGAACATCTTGAGACTGGGGCATCCAAACCAATTGCTAACAATGCACTGCTACACCCAAGATAGACTACTTCTACTGCCAAACCCTTTGTATGTCACTGGTCCCCAAAACTAGTAACTTTTCCAGCAAATGTGGGCTAGATAAAATGCCAGATTGAAACATAAGTAGTTCAACTAGACAGTCCCCTTATTACTCTGTAAGGTACCTTTTGGAGAAAGTTAGGACAGTACCAGACAGAAATAAATGTGACAAACCACAGACATTTAAATAAAGTCAGCCTTTAAATATCAGCTACAGGAGGCAATGCATTAACATTTTGACAAAGGAAATCAAGGCAATCCAGATGAACATGAGATTCTGATAGTCACACAAGACATAAAAAAGTAGAACAGCTAATGCTAGGATTTCCCACCGACATTTCTTCCATATTGGATGATATAAGCATGACAGTGTTTGCTTCTCTGGCATGGTATATAGTCTTGGAAGATGGATAAATGGATTGATAGAGAGAGAGACACACACACATACATACAGCAGTGTTTGCCTGTTGGGATGGAAGTGTTTGATGATGTGTTAGTTAACTTGTTGAGGAATTATGATTTTTTTTTATACTCAGTGTTTTCTCTGTGTCTTTCTTCTAGTTTAACAAAAGTAAAGTAAACTAAAAGTAGAGTTTCCTTGAGAACTAAGCAGAGCACTTTCTTTGGTGGATCCTTTGAAATGCAAAGATGATGAAAAGAAAAAAATTACCAGCAAATCAACAATGGTTACAAAAGCATTTGCTGGTAAGGATACTTTCACCTGATTCAAGAGATATCGTCACTTCTTCTTCTTCTTCTTTCGGCTTTTCCCGGTTAGGGGTCGCCACAGCAGATCATCTGTCCGCTCATGATTGGCAGTGGAGTTTTACGGTGTCGAGTTGCCAGCCCGGCGCCCAACCTTCCACAGAAGGCCCATACACACATGCACACACTCACACCTAGGGCCAGTTTTAGAGTGTCCAATCCACCTACTGCATGTCTTTGGGATGTGGGAGGAAACCGGAGCACCCGGAGGAAACCCACGCAACCACAGGGAGGATATGCAGACTCCGCACAGAAGGCACCCCAGCCTATTTAAACTTAATAAGTTCGCAGAAATGGAGAGAAAGAAAAACATTTTTCAAGGAAAATGACTTCTTTCCAGTAACTAATCCTTCTGCTGCTTTAAGATGGGATTCATTTACCCAGTAATAGAGGAATTTATTCATTCATCTGAGAATATAAACTAAAAAGTGAACACGGATCCTGCATTACAGTCAAAGGAAAACAGTGCAGAGTTCCATTTACTAGGTAATACTTTAAACACAAAAAACTTTCTTAAACCTTTAGATAAATTCTTGCTCAACTGAAATGACTGCATTGAACCCAGTGACTATTAATACTTCAGTACCCCTCATAACACCTTTTACTACTATGTGTACACTTTGTATAACCTTTCTCAGTGAATAGACAGCAAAATCACTGTGAAAGGGCTTCTTTTGAATTCAGAAACATTATACGAAGTGTACACATACTGTACTTTTTTGGTTATCTTTATGAATCTTCCTATTTGAGTCAAGCAAAAAGAATACCAAAACTCTTAGATAATGAGTACCATTTTGAATGTCAGCTTTTTGATCTTTCTAATAAATACGACAGCTGCCTAGTGAGAGTAAAACTTTACTAAACAGCATGACAGCTTCCCACTAGAAAATAATCTGGAAAAGCGTGCTCATAAACATAATTTGCATTTCACTGGGATACCAAAGCACCTAGATAATGAGTGCCCTTTTCTAGAAATATTCAGGAAATATAGCTTGCTTTTGTTCAAAACCACAAAACAAGACAGGATTTCAACCAGTAATTTAGATGTGCTCCATAGACTCGGCCCATAAAACCAGGACTAATAGGGCTACCATTGTTAAATTTTCTTCTCCTGCTGATCGTAATTTAATATTTTCAGCTCATATGTTTAGACATTTACCTCATAATCAATTTTCCATAAACATGTGTAAAGATTTCAAACACAAAAAAATTCCCACAAGATGAAGCGGCAAAACCAACCACTAAACAAGAAAATCCACTGGACAAGTAGAACAGGAACCACAAGGCAAATTAAACCGCAATTCTTTAGCGAATATAGCAACTTTAATATCGCTTTCGTCCCAAAAGAGACTTCATAGTAAAGATCAACTGCAAACCAATTCTCATATACACAAACTCAAATCTTTAATTAATACATAATGACCAATTACCCAATTATCCAATCTAAAAACCCTCCACAAACTAAAATTCCATGAAAAACATTTATAAAACACTCAAAATAAAAAATAAAATACTTAAAAATATATTAAATGTTTGTATATATTTTTATATTTTATACATTTTTGAGTATTGTGGTTTGATTTGTCTTGTGGTTCCTGTTCTATGTGTCAAGATTTGCCACCTAATATTGTAAAAAAAAGGAAACCTATCTCCAAAATTAGAGAACTTATATGGGAGAAGGGAATAGTATCTAAATTTCAGTTTACTGCTACTCTGCAGATTATTCATAAAGATGCTACTCTCATTTTCATCAAAAGATGAAGCTCGGTATGAACCTTTTGCTATTACTCTCTTGCCATGAGCTTCTTTGGGTGGGGATTCTCCAGAAGGTCAGTCTAGCAAGATATGAATTGTTTTTTTTATTTTTTGAGGGGGGGAGCAGTGGGTCTCTTCCTGCTGTTGGGTTTACCTTTATGTTCAACCACAGTTTAAATATAATAAATGAATACTATTTCATTTAAAATTAATACATTAAATAACACCAGAAAAAAAACAGTTTTTTTAAATTTTATTAAGCATTCTCATTTCATATTATATGTTTAGAAGAGTTACCTCTTGCTCTATGAAACATTCTATTCATTCATTTTTAAAGGTATTAAAACTTCCATTACACAACAACCCCCCATTAATATTCTAAAACATGCACGCTGATTGGTCAGCATGCACGTTGTAAATCAGAGTTATACTAATGGAAAAAGGTCCGGTCACCCGGACTTTTTCCATTAGTATAACTCTTTTTTTTAAAGCAACGGAGAACGCAAGATCTCCGTTGCTTTTTACACACTGACAGCTTTAAAAAAAGTAACGGTTTCAAAGGTGTCTCACTATGTTAAATGGGTTTAACATAGCGAGACAGCTTTAAAAAAAGCAAAGGAGCTTCTCCGTTGCTTTTTTTAAAGCTGTCTCGCTATGTTAAATTCCTTTAACATGGTGAGACACTTTGTAAAAAGCAACGGAGATCTTGCTTTCTCTGTTGCTTTTGCCCACAGCTCTGATGTACTGCATAAGCATACGCATGCACAGTACATCAGAACTGCCGCAGAATACCAGTCAGCTGTGGAAGGGCAGCAAGGAGGCATTATACAATGCCATTATTTAAGAAAAGTAATCATTTTTTTTTCTTAACTAATGTCATTGTATAATAGCAATAACACACTTCTGGGTGTGGGTGATGCTGGATTTACCCATGGTTGTCTTTGTTTGGCCACTCAGGCTTCGCCCTCGTGACCAAACCACACCAACCGTGGGTAAATCCAGCATTACCCACACCCAGGCGTGGGTTATTGCTATAGTAATAAACACCTCTGATAATAAAGCCAGAAGGATTACAATTCTAACAATCTCTTCTGAGTATAAATGTTGGATAAGTATTTTTAAATGCAACCCATGTGTACAGAAATTATATTCCAGGAGAAAGATTTATAGTTTAAAATTTATTAATGGCAGTCTTAATACTACCCACGGTGGTGGTGCTGCGGTAGCGTTGTCGCCTCACAGTAAAATGCTGTCCGGTTCGATTCTCAGCTACAGCATCTTCTGCGTGGAGACATGCGTGAATGGGTGTACCTTCGTTGAAGGTTGTGCATCAGGCCTGGCAAGCCGGTACATAAAAATCAACTGCCAATCATTAGCGGACAGGAGTTCCGCTGTGGCGACCACTAACCGGGAAAAGCCGAAAGACACAAATGGCAGTCTTAATACTGTTGTAATATTTAGTAAAAATTATCTTATGAACATATTAGGTCATTCTGAACAGTGGTAACAAATAAATGAACACCATCAGAAAAAGGTACATGGAGAAACAGGTTTACTATCAAAATTACAATTGCACATCATCTTTCTGTTGTATGATCGAACGAAATCCGAGAAAACTGGAATGCGGAAAGTTCGTAATATTGAACGTTGACATTCACATCTGGTTTTGGACCCAGAAACAAGCGCTACCATGGGTCAAGAAGGGGTGAGATTTAGCAGTCCGGAATACTGGTGTTCGCATTTGCAGCATTTGGAGTTTGGGCATTCCACATTCTGACTCGGCGAATGTGCAATCACAATTTTGATGGTAACCAGTGAAATAACAATATCTTTAAAGTTCTTTAAAAGACAGGTGGAAAAGGAAATCTAGTCTAGCCTAGCAAGCTTCTTATACTTTAGCTGTAGAGTATAAATAATGAAGGATATTTCAAGTGCTAGAAGGCTACTAGACCAAACGTTTCTAAAACCCTCCTCAGAATTTTCCAGTTAAATGGTCTACATTTAGGAGATATATTGAAGTTCCCAGATAGAACTATATGACTGGCATTTAAATATAAATATACCTGTGTCTTGGATAGAAAATAACTATATCTGGTAAAAGGAGCATATATAGACCCAATTTTTATTCTATCAACTAACTATGGAAGAAAAATTTAATAACTTTCAAAATCGGATAATTTATTTGAACAACTATGTTTACATGATAAGCTGATTAGCATGAATTGTGATAAGTTTATCCCATTACAAACAAAATATTTACAAATTTGGAATGCTACACATAAAGAGTACATTGTTGCAATAGCATTAAATTCCATGTGGTTTATAGTGTTTTATTGATTTACACTATGACAGTCTGGTATATGTATGTATGCATGTATATGTATATATATATATATATATATATATATATATATATATATATATATATATATATATAGTTACACTTCAAAACATCTAAAACTCATAACATCTAAATTCAAAACATCGAGACCACAAAATCTAAAACCCAAAACATCTAAAACCCATAACATCGAAAATGTATAATATGGAATAGTGTATCATGAAACATGTAAATGTTATAGTTTAATTTGTTATTCTTGTGGTATCACTACAGGATGTTGCAGTTTTTATTTATATAGTTATTATTTATATAGTGTAGGAATTTATAGCATTTATATAGTGTTTGTTTTGTCACTCTGTATGTGTTTTTTAGGCCATACAGGTAAGTGATATAGACATTATGTGTACATTGTTTATGATGATCGTGATACAGTGGGGTTAGGAAATTAACTTTTTCCCACTGTAGTGAGATCTCGGAGTTGGTATATTTAATTTATGGGGGTTGCAGGGGGGCTTCCCCCATTGCAGAAATGTAGTAAAAAGTGTGTTTGTTAGTTTGGTGTTGTTATAGGTAGAGGGGATGTTATTTTATGTGATTTGTAATGTTTGATGTTGTAATGCAAAGTTTCAATGTTATGAAATTCAATGTTATGGGTTTCAGATAATTTGGGTTTTAGATGTTGTGGTCTCGATGTTCTGAATTTAGATGTTATGAATTTTTGATGTTTTGAAGTGTAATTTTATATATATATATATATATATATATATATATATATATATATATATATATATATATATATATATATATATATATATATATATAGGTCTACTTCTGATTGTTGAAAACCCAGTTTATCGACAATCAGAAGATCGAACCCATTTAAGCGAAAGTGCACTTTCACAAAAGCCGCTTCTCCAAAGCACATTATAATGGGGATAAGGAAATATATCCTTTTCCCCACTGTAGTACAATCTCGGAGTTAGTATATTTCAGTAGAGTGGTGCGGGGGGCGCAGCGCCCCACATGAGGGGTGCAGGGGGACTTGTCCCCCTGCAAAATGTTGTTTAAAGCAGTTTTGTTTTGCTTTTTTATGGTTCAGAGAACCGGCTGTTGCGAATGTGCACTTTCAATGTTGTGCACTTTCGCTTAAATGGGTTTCAATGTTGCTTGTTCGATATTGTGAGCTTTTGATCAAGCAACATAGACCCATATATATATATATATATATATATATATATATATATATATATATATATATATATATATATACATTTATATGTGTGTGTGTGTGTGTGTGTGTGTGTGTGTGTGTGTGTGTGTGTATATATATATATGTGTGTGTGTATATATATATATATATATATATATATATATATATATATATATTGTACATATATACATGCATGGTTATATTTCACTAAATTGCTGACTCACTCAGTCATCATATACTGCAACAACCACAAATGATTTAAAATGAATTGGAAAAAAAGTAAGAAACCCCCACCCCCCCTTAGGAGATTATGTCCTATTTACACATGTATTTGTATCTGTATTATTATTAATGTTGCTGAAATGAAGTGGCTAAGTAATGGGCAGGATTCACGATGGCTTGCATGGAGTCTAAGAGCTGTGTAAGACTCCATGCAGCCATCGCGATCCAGGAACAGCCCAAAATCCCGTGTAAGATAAAGCTAAAACGACTCTTACATGGGCAGGGTGTGGATATGCTAATCACTCCACTTGCAGCCGAAAGGCATGCAAATGAGGTAGATTAGCAATCCACGAAGCTGAAATCAGTCCGTGTAAGAGTCGTGTTAGTTGCAGAAATGTACTCAGTTGACAACTGAGTACGTTACTGCAAATAACACAATGGAGCCATGACAGCTCCAAATAAAGTGTGCAAATGTTACAGACAGCATGCCAATGGCCAAATATGTGGTCAGTGGCATGGTAAACCGATGCAAACATGAAAAAAAAAATTTTTTTCTGGAGATCGGCGATGTTTAAACGCAGCGCAGCCCCGCGCAAACAGATTGCGCTATATAAAACTAAAAAATGAAGGTTAGAAACCCACAAATGTGGGTTTTATGTAATGCATGGATTTGCAATGCAGGGACTAGCAGACCAAAAACAACATGGCCACTGTCTCGTGGTTGCTAAGGGGGGAAGCTGAGTGTAAGACATGTAACTAAGCATTAGTAGGCAATCCTATGTAAATGAATGGTAGGATAGTGAATCACACTGTCACACAGCAAATGAGCACAGTCCGTGTAGTGTAAGAGTTAGATAAGGGGGAGTAACAGAGTAGGAGATAGGTGACATCACAGGGGGAATGTCAGGAAGAAAGCAAGCTCATTGGAGCAAAGTGGTATGTGAAACATATCAATCACATAGCAGAAAAAGAGGAGTGTCAACAGATAAGCATGGGAAAGTCAAGAAATGGAAGGTGTACACTGTGGCCAACACCAACACCAAAGTTTCTTGCTGTACGTGCATGCGCGCATGTGCATGCTGGGAGGCGCGAGTAAGACAGAGTGTGCACGTGTAAGGCAGAGTAAGCATGTAGGAGCCTGTGTAAAGATCTGTAAACCTGTTTGCGCTGGTGTGCATGCGTTTTAACCCGAATAAGCAGAATCTAGTCCGTGTAAGCATGTGTGCATGCGTGGTAGCCACTGTGAGCGTGTTTTCACTGGTATGCGCGCTGCTCCCCCCTGAGGAAACAGAGAAGAAAAGGAAGCAGGAGAAATAGTAGGAAACTAGCAGGGAATACCTGTAGAGATAGCAGGTGAAAACAATTAGAAGCAGGCAATTACACAGGCAGAATACAAGCCCAGCCCAGCACTTAAAACACTGCAAACAGCATTGCAGTATGTTTCTCTCAAGAGATACAGCAAGACAGGAGTAAGCTAGTAGAAGTGAAAACTGAAAAAGCTGCACTCAGACCAAACATGCTAGGGGCTGCCATAGCTGTCATAAGGAGACATAGGAGACTTGCTGAGGGTGGTGACAATGGAAATGCTGCCAGACAACCCACAGTGAGGAGACGGAGAAGAGTGGACAGGCCCAGGGTCACCTACCAGGGGTTACATGAGCTGGAGATAGTGGAGCGCTATACAGTGGACAGAGACCTCCTGCAGCAAATTGTCGAGCTGTGCAGGCCACGCCTCACACACAGAACCAACAGAGGGGAACCCATCCCAGTGGAAACCAAGGTATGTGTTGGCCTAAGAATACTAGCAACAGGTACCTTCCAGAGACCAACTGGTGATATGATGGGGATATCAGAGACATCAGCCTCTAGGGTACTGCACCAGTTCCTGGATGCCATGTCAGCACATGTCGGTGATCATGTATATTTCCCCAATGCCCATGAGGTATTGGCCAGCAATATGCGTCTCTTCCAGCAAATAGCAGAATACACTGAGGTAGTGGGTGCAATAGACTGCATGCACATACTCATCAAAGCACCAGCCGGTGAGCAGGGTAGGGCCTACATTAACCGCAAGGGCTTCCCCTCCATCAACTGCCAGGTCGTGTGTGATGCCCAGGGAATAATAATGAATGTGTGTGCTGGCTGCCCTGGGAGCTACCATGATTCCCATATCTGGCATTTGACGCAGCTGTACCAGACATTTGCCAATGGGGACATCCCACGTGGACACCTAGTGGGGGATGCAGGTTATGCACTGGAGCCGTGGCTGATGACACCCATCAGAAACACACACACACCTGAACAGGAATGCCATAATGAGGCACACGTACAAGCACGTAATGTAATAGAGCGTGTGTTTGGGCTGCTCAAGTCACGGTTCCGGTGTCTGGACACATCTGGTGGAGCCTTGCAGTACTCACCAACTACATGTACCCAAATTGTCATGGTATGTGCTATGCTATATAATATGATCCTGCGAAAACAGCTGTAGCAGGACCAGCATAGGGCCGGGCCAAACAGCCCCCCACCATTGCCAAGGCCATCACAGGCAGAGCGTGACTCAGAGGAGGAACAACCTGAGCCTGCCCCAGTAGGCAGAAGGAGGCATGCCCAGTATGCCCTGGCCTTGGCAAAGAGGCAATGCATAGCACATACCCTGGCTCAGTAGGAACCCTGGGAATGATACCCCTCTCTGACTCACTCATATAGTAACATGGATGCCTAAAATGACATAACCTGCTCTCAAACATGTACAGGGAGTGTAGTATGTGCATCCGACAGAGGCAGCCCTGCAGCACCACCTGAGGCATGATTGCCATGTGTTAAGCAATGTAACACAATCTAGAATATGCAAACATGAAGACCCAACCTAACATCTCACTCTCACCAAGCATGATGCCACACTATGAAAACAACAAGATCAAGTACAATAATTGGCTGAGGTATTGCTGTTAGCAAGGGGGAACACATGGCTGACAGCCTGGGCTGACATGCCGAGGAAGACATGATGCCCCATCTGCTAGGGATGGCATGCACCCAGCACACCTGGCTGTGTAGATACTGGCAAAGGCAGCTGTCACCCCCACTGTGCCTGGAATAGGTAAGTCTGGAAACACAAACCCACCAACATAGGTAGCACAAGGGATAATAACCTGGACGTAATGCTACCCAATGCCAGAAGTCTAACCTGCAAGGTGCATGCAGACCAAACCCACCACAGCATGGAGAATGGTAATATGTGTTCTGTAACAGAAACCTGGGCAAGGTCCAGAAGAGCACCCTAATACTACCAGGTTATGCCTCATACCATGCTCTACAGCTCCAAAACATGGAACACACGACAATAGGAGTGTGGCTACCAGTAATTATCAAGAATAACCACACCCCCAGGTTGGTACCACAGCAAGAAGCAGCATGGACTATCCATGGGCAAGTAACACTGTCTCAAACTGTGTACCTGTTTGAAGTCTGCTACAGACCCCGCACACAAACCCAGGTACCCCAGCCAGCCTTCCTGAAGACACGTCAGAGTATGAATGTCCCAACAAATACCAAACAAGGCACACACAAAGTATGACATAGGTGGCAATCCATAATGTATGGAAGAAGTAGTCATGGACCTAGGGACACAAGTGGACGGTAACCTGTCATGTGACACACACATTGCCAAGGTGGCCAGGAAAACCTGCTATATTGCCAACCTTAATATGAAAGGATGCACATGTAGAGCTACAGAGATTACTGTGCCCCCATACCCTTCCCTTATCAGGCCCATACGTGACAACTATGCCCCAGTCCGCATGTATCTTACCTTACACATGCAGCAGTCAGAAAGACCCCAAATGTACCCCACCAACAGGATAA